>NW_019731275.1:263654-347239 GCF_002891405.2 Cryptotermes secundus | reverse complement strand
TATCTATCTATCTATCTACAGCCCTTATGGGCTTTTTCAGTTTCTTAATCCATACACAGTTAGTGGAACTTCTTGGATGAGTGATCAGCCCGCTTCAAGGCCGCTACCTACACACAAGACAACACAAACACAGAATAAACGCACACAATACAGACATTCATGCCTTCAGTGGGATTCGAATCCACGATCGCAGTGTTCGAGCGGGCGAAGAAGGTTCATGTCTCAGACCGCGTGGCTATTGTGATCGCCTGTAACCTCAACCGTTAGGGCTGGAACACATATAGCGACATTGGTCGTACGATGTCCGTACGGTTCATGTCGCATCAAGTAGTAGAATATAAATTGTAGTCTTAGCTTTCATACGTGACGACATGCGACATCTACCGTACGGCAGTCGGAGAGCAAAGAAATGTATTTGGTCGCTCTAGTGTGAAAAGGCACATTTTTCCGTACGACCGATGTCGCTGTGTGTTTTCCAGTCCTTACTCTTGCTTACTTACTCATGGAGCTGAGCCCTTCTGGAGGAGCCGCCAATTATGCAACTACTCAAGAATTTCCCACCATTTTATGGAACCCGAAGGTTCATTGCCGTGTTCACAAGAGCCATCCACTGGTCCCTATCCTGAGCCAGATCAATCCAATCAATACCATTCCATCCTATCTCTCTAAGATACATTTTAAAATTGTCCACCCACCTACGCCTTGGTCTTCCCAGTGGTCTCCTTCCTTCTGGCTTTCCCACCAATATCCTATACGCATTCCTCGTCTCCCCCATTCGTGCTACATTCCCTCCCCACCTCATCATCTTTGACTTGATCATTCTAATTATACTTGGAGAAGAGTACAAGTTATGAAGNCTGCTTATTCAATATATTCGCAGCTTCCCTCCAAAACTGTAGGGCGTCTCCTCCATTCAACTGAACTAATGTTCTAGCAGCACTATGGTTCTGAGTTCGACTCAGCCTCTAATAGAACTGAGTACCAGGAATCTTCCTGGGGGCAAAGTGAGGACGGAGCGTAAGGCTGACAACCTCGCCGCCATCTGTAAACTGATTCTCTGGAAAATGTGGGAGCTTCGACGTCTGACAGATCAATAGTACTTCATGGTTTGTTATAGGGATATCTCTACCTTTAACTTTAACGTCCAAAACTCTCAAATNATTGCATATTCTAAAACAAAGTTGAAAAGAAGTGGCGATAAAGTATCTCCCTTTTTTACACCATTCTGGATAGGAAATTTATCCGACAAATGTTTACCTACACGGATTTTACTATACGTTTCGTTTAAACACATTTTAATCAACCTGCCCAATACAAACTTCGAACATTCCAAGTGCCAAATCTCATATCGATTTTCTTTAGCTTAGTTCATTTATCCAAGGAATCCGTCCAGGTCTGAGGCTTTGTGTTCATTTTCGTAACATAATTACTTTTACGGTGAGGAGTTGTTAGCCCCGCGCCCAAACCCCCAGCTGGAGTACCACCCCTTGTCGGCTGTCCGCGGCTGCTTTTTCAGTTTCTCTGTCTTAGTATCGAGCCCCGTCAGATACTCATTCTTGTTTGAAAGTTACTGTTCTGTCCGTGTGGGGCGCCCTCTCTAACGAGAAGTTGGGTCCGTAATTTGTCAGTCAGTCGCTCAGGTTTTCAAATTAACGATTATTTATAAACAGGGCTAAAATAAATAATATGTACTTGTTTGATGTTTATAATGTAAATAGAATTTGAGCTTTAATTATACTTCGCACATTTCTAAATAACTATTTTGAAATAATCCAATCTGCTCAACATGGTATGGCACTTCCTGAGGCGGCACGAGTTCTTCCCGCTGACAACTGTTTCCGCTCCTAGAAGTTTCGTGTTGTGTGATTACAGATGGCAGCACTCATCGAATAGAATCGGCCAATATCGAAGGCAGCGAGTTAACTGCCACATATCCATTTCTTCCAAACGGTTATTTTATCATAAGTTTGGTTGTTAGTCTTGAATTACGTTCGTATGCGCAATTAATAAGAAAGTAGAAAGAAAAAAGTAAAACTATCCCTGTAACAGGCCGTGAAGGCCCATAGGTTTGTGAGACGTCGAGGCCTCCACAGTTTCTATACAATCGGCTCACAGATGGCGGTGAGGATGTCAGCGTCACGCGCCGGCCTCCATTTACCACAGGAAGCTTCCTCTTATTCATTTCTGCCAGAGGCTGGGTCGACTCCAGGGACATAGTGCGGCTGGAAGTATTAGGTCAATTGAAAAATAAAATATCATTGGGAATCGAACTCACGACCTTCCGGCTTGTGGCATAGTACTTCAACCAACTACTCTACCTCGTGCCCCTTTCCACAATTAATAATAGCATTAATAGCACGTGTGTGTGCTCCGCCCCTTAGTGGGGGGGGGAGGGTAGGAATGAGTACTTACTCCAAGTCTCAGACATCATAGGATAAATAGTATCTAGGTCTATTTCGTGTTATACTATAGTCATAAAGTCTAAAGACCACACTAATTTCATTTGATATTTCTATAATTTTAGTGTGATTGCCTTGCTGAATTCTTAAAGAAGTGGAGTCCACCCCCACACCCCAGTACTTTTCTTCCTTCCGTCCGAAGGCACTTAGTTGGAGAATTGTTTCAAAAGTTTGGAGGTGGCTCGGGGCTAACAGTGCTTCGAAATTTTTATTGCCCATATAAGGACTGGAGTTTATATTTGTCCGCAGTATAACTATATCTGGAGACTTGGATATTAACTACAAGTCGAGTTATTATAGCCCCAAAACTTTGTTCAACTTTTTTCTAGAAGACACAAGACAACATTGCTCGGTGAAGGAATATGGCGGTCTAGCGCTATTCATTCTTGCTTCATTTCCAGAAGAAATAGGGCTAATATCTTGCCCCAGTGGCAAACTGTCCTGACAGATTTCCCAGGGCCTTACTGATCTAACAGATGTCAGTCAGTAAAGTGAATTGCTACTGGCAGTGGCAGGCCCTGTCCTCTCGCCGCCACGTCAAAATAGGCTCTGAGACTCACCAGTCTCCTGTACAATGCTCAACAGAGGCCTTTTCCCTGGGGATGACATGACCGAAGCATGAAACTTATCATTAATCTGTATCTAACATCAGAGTTTAAGAATATGCAGAGCTTTAACGCCATTCCCTCATACGCCTTCATACAAAGTACTGCAGTACATGCTGGAAAAGTCTCAAAATATACAACGATTTATTTTTTCCATACTTGCAGTTAAAGTCAAACCTGGAACTGGGTACACAAAGAAACGATAATAGGGTTAGAGCCCAAGACTATAGTATATCCTGGAAAAATAGTACGGTCCTAATTCAGATGCAATTATTTTATTGTCACGGTTCGGACGAACATATACGACCTCTCCACTAAACACCGGTATTACACACTTCGTGCAAAGAACATATACAAACATTTAATTTACTTTTCGCTTCTGAACTTCTTGATGGACATACTTCAGAATTACTCAAGGCTTTAGCAAGAGTCAGGCTTCCCATCTCCATGAGTTCATGCATGTATACATACGCAGGGACATACTTGAATCAGTTGTTGACAAAGAGACAGTTGTCCGAAGGTCTGAGGAGCTGAATCCAGGTGGCTGTGATCCGCCAATAATCCGTCACCAGACTGCGACGTCACGGCTGTTCCCACGTGTGTGTTTCCCCTCAGGAACCTCCAGATGGTAGTATCATCGTTATGTATCAAGTAAATTGCATTGGGTGAAAATCCCTCGGTAAGTACCATTAAGCATTTACAGAGTAGGGAGAGAAGGATGTTGATACATTGAAAACATTTTGTAAATCCGATCGGGGGACCCCCTCATCTGTGTGACATGATTTTAAATACTTACGACACCCCCTTGTTTACTTGCGTTTGTTCCGGACATTTTGATCCATGGCTTCCAGCTTCCGCCTTACACAGCCGCGCAGGGCTGCGGACAGGTATAGACTTACACCGCAAACAGTAATCATTGGTTTCATATTAAGTTCAAGGGGAAATATACAAAAACATTTTCATGTTAACATTTTACTTGGTCACAGGTACTGAACCGTCTCTTTGGTGGTATTTGCCGCCAAAACAATAATAAAAATAAAAATTTACCAATCTAACTGCTTATATTTGTTTTATTTGATAGTTCCTACGTATTTCGGTCCACAATTGGGACACTCTTCAGGTGCTCTCATCAAATGGATCAATATTAGGACAGTTCAATAACAAGGGACGCATTCCATGAGACTGCCTGAAGATGGTCCCAATTGTGGATCGGAACATGTAGGAACTATCAAATAAAACCAATTTGAGCAGTTCGATTGATTTATTCTTTATTTTAATTGTTGTGTTGACCGCCAAATACCAGCAATCGTGATACACAGCAGAATGCAAACTGTGCAGACTCACCGCTCTAGAATAATTTACTTGGTGCTTGAGAATATCAGTGACCGAAACCTTCCTATTGCTTTACATTCTACAGAATGTTATTTTTACCAGACTTACATGTTTCTCCAAAATGCTATACTAAGTATTGATAGTATTGCTCCCAGCTCATAAGTTCGCACTACATCACGTTGTTATTCTTGGCAGAAGGTAAAGTTGCACCTGTGATTAAATAATTAAGCACGGAGACGTGAATATGTATGAGGAGATGAGGCATAGCTCCACCATTATTGACCAAGGCATTAGATGGAAGTGAGTGGTCAGTTTAACACCCCGGCCACTTTAACCCCTAAGGAAAATGCCTCTGCTACCCATTGAATAGGAGGCTGGATAGGAACCTGAGCCGATCTAGAAGCTGTGGAGAAGAGATAAATGTCTTGTACCTGTCGGAATTCGAACTCCGGCAGTCCAGACCGTCGCTATACCGACTGAGGTAACCCGGCAACGTTGACGGTGGGAAATCTTAAACTAGATATGTATTTTGCCCGTTAGTGGGATTGTATTCTTATCAGTTTTATGATAATATTGTCTATTGGTCTACATGTCACATTTCTCCCTCCTAAAGGTTGCTCGTCCCGAGTAGTCTACTGCTTACCACCATTTCATCTTTCGGTCAGTGAGGGCCATATTTGCGAGAATTTCCGGTGGTTCTACATCTCTGGTTTTTCGGCTGTGGGTAGTCCCGTCTTTCATTTGGGTAGTGGCCGGCTCCTCCACAATGTCCTGACACTCATTTTTCGAATCCCGACAGAAGACCCGGCTGCTAGCTCGACGACCTCTAAAACTATGGTCTGTCTCCGGGTATCGTTGATAGTTTCCTTGCTTCGGAGTCGTAGCTGCTGTTTCAGGCCTCGGTCCCCTGTGCCATTGTCGCAGTTCGACTGCGCCCGATGCCTCCTCTCGAAATTTTGCCCTTTAGGATTCCTCATATAAAATAATCCCTGGTCCCCAGATCGGTCCTCCGGTGCTCCGATAGTCTTCACTTTCGTCTCTTTTAGACACGCTCCGACCTTGGTTCCTACTTCTTCCTGATTCGCCCCAGTCTTTTATAGGGAGGCTTCCATCGTGACTGGCTTCCATTAAGGACATCAACTCTTCACGGTTAACTTCTGTCTTGGTTTGGCGGGCATCCATCTTGGCCATGATCTTGGCCTCGGAACTTTCAATGATGGCTACCAGGCATTCGGAATCCGTCATGAGTATCCGTCACTTGGGTTTCAATGCATTCAATCCAATCCCAGTTCTGAAACCAGTTGCCTTGTGATGAGTATAAACGAGGTTTCGATTGGTAATTGGATTTATTTGACTCTTTTACAATTTGTGACTACATTTTACAGATCATTATCACCCAGACTAGTGTTCTTAGTCACTGTCTTTACTGCTCTGCTTGGTAATATCTTCCAACAGTGGACTTTCCTCTGCTTCCAGGCTTACGTCCTCGTAGCCTGGCGGCCATTTCACACGATCCTCCTACTCTTTTAGCTGCCGTCTCAAGACACTCTGATAATGGAAACCTGCCCTCGTTATATACCCTCGAAAAAGGACCGCATAGAAAGCGCCGCTTTCATTATTGCGTTTTCTCTCGTTGTCGGGGAAACGTGTTCCCAGAGAAGTTCCCTAGCAACGGCTGTAGTACTGTCTCCTGTTTACACAGCATTTACTTGTCAATAGGTGTACATGCCACAATAGTTGTTCAAATTTATGAGAACAAACATGTCAACGTTATGTCTCAAAAGCCTATATTTTCTTACCAGATGTGGAAAGTATGTTCAAAGGAATGTTTTTTTTTACCCCCTTGGCACTACAGCCCCAGTGGGCCTAGGCCTACCTCCATGAACTTCTCCGTTCACCTCGGTTTCTCTAGATCTTACACATACGGTAGGACTCCTTGGGCGAGTGATCAGCTCGTCGCAAGGCCTCTACCTGTAGACAAACACAGAAAAACACACACAAACATCCATGCCCTGAGTGGGATTCAAACCCACGATCTTGGCTTCCGAGTGAGCGAAGACAGTGCATGCCTTAGACCGCTCGGCTACCGTGACCGGCTCAAAGGAATGTTACTGGAACATAATTCGCAATAAATAAACCAAAGAGCTTATGCCGGGAGGTAGACGAATGAGTTCCTTCAACTTCTCTCTTCGAGTGAGTGACACTGCGTCACACAACGCTGCTTTGTGTGGCTAACACTGATACAGGACCGGTCCGTGATGTCGCATTCGTTTCAAATGACACTGGAATTAATTTCGTGACTCATCTGCGGCACTGGGGGTGGTTCGGCGCAATATACATTCAAATTAAAACTGTAATTATAGGCTGCACTATTATTGCTGGCCAATTATTCACGTTTAAGTGCATCCCTTAAATGGGGACGACAAACTTTCAGTCCGGCGTAACAAAGATCATTTCCTGTGCCTTAAGACGTTAATTTATTGTCGTTGTTGCTGCAGTGATAGCCAGAGTTGTCTCGCCTGTCCGGATGCCAGAAGGCGCTGTGTTATGTATGTGCTGCTAAGAACGAGGACGTCAAAGGAAAACGAGACATTCACACGATGAGAGACTTTATAACTTGTATTCTTCGTCTAAGTTATTATAACAACGAAATTAATGATGGGATGGGTGGAACAAGTAGAACGAGTGGGGAAATTGAAGTAGAAAGTAAACAATATTAAATGGATAATAAAGGAACAGGTTTTAATGTTGTGGACTTGATTTATCTGGCTTGGGATGGGGTTCTTGCAGAATTTTGGATGCAGTAATAAAACTTCGAGTTTCATAAAAAATGAATTTTTTTGATAGCTAGGGCACTATTAGCTTCTCAAGATGTACTCCACTCCTTAGAATTAATTACTACATATACTGGTGTAGAATTTGTTATTTATAGCAGCAGCAGCAGCAGTAGTAGTTGCTGTCGTTATTGCAATTGATGTAATATTTATGGGAAATTAATATTATACAATTGAGAAATGATTGCTACTATTCAATTGAAAATCCTCTGCCCTCCTGTGTCCTGTAAAAATAATTTAATTTTTCTGTTGTTTTTTTTGTAGGTGTGAAAGTTGGGCTTTCACCGTGAGGTGAGAAGGCAGAATAAGGATGGATTTTGGGCCCTCATAACTGTCACTGAGGAGTCTACTTTCTAGGATATAACCCCGTGCACTCCGCCGGAAATTACCGGACTATGCGGCGTTATATCGCCAAAGACAGAACTTTTCATTGATGAAGAGTGTCCGAAAACATGGCACTGAGAACAGTATCTGCTCTTACTTGAGAGTAGGTAAGAAGTGAGGTAAAGCTATCCCTGTAACACGCCATGGAGGTCTATAGGGTAGTGAGACGTCGAGGCTCCCACATTTTCTTTAGACAATCGGCTCACAGATGGCAGTGAGATCAGCCTTACGCACCGACCGCCCTTCACCACGAAGAAGATTTGTGGTACTCATTGCCGTTAGGGGTTGAGGTGACCCCAGGGCCATAGTGCGACTAGAAGGATTAGGTCAATGAGAAATTACCTCGTCGGGAACTTAATCTTCAGTGTTCGCCAAATAACAATACGGCGATGAAGTCAAAGATGATGAGATGGGAGAGAAATTACCACATGTGGCAGATATAAGATAAGAATGAATAAAAATATTATTTGGGATACCTGAAAGGAAATTATGACGCGGAAGATCTTGGCGCGGATCTGAGAATAATATTAAAATAGATCTTAGGATGTGAGGATGTAAACTAGATTAATCTGGTTCAGAATTGAGTTAAGTGGCGGACTCTTGTGAGCACGGCATTAACCCGCCTGGTTCCACGAAAGGCGATGTGTATCTTGACTACAGCAGAACTTAATACTTGTTGAGAATCTGATAGCCAGCGTCTCAAGAAGGATATTGCGCTATGGAGGTATTTGTCTTGAATTGGTTTAGCACTTTGAGCTTGGAGTGACTGAGAAACTCTACACAAATCAATGAGAAATCACGCGTTCTGCAGTGCGTAGCTATTGCACAGTTTGCGCATGCGGATTGGAGATAAAGAGGGTGACACATAGCTGAGCGTGGTTTCACATGTAACGAACGGCTTACCTCCACCCTCGAAACGATTCAAAATTTATGTACGTTTCATATAAAAGGACTTGGGCGAGTCTATTTTGGAAATGACTATAAATGGCAAGCTCTTTTTAGGAGAATATCGAGGACAATGACCGAAAAACAGAGACCGGTCCGTCGAAATCAACGGTAAATTGAAGATATTAATACAGGAATCCCGTCTGTTATAGTACTCGTACATCTTATTCGAGGAAAAGCCGTTTCTTATCAGAATCAAATTTTGATCGTTTATTCGTGACCTACTACATAATTTAATTTCATGCAACCTTAGACAAGTGCTGGCATGGTAACCCGAAATTGGGTAATATTTCAGCTTCAACTTACTGTTACATAATTTCTTCTTATATACACGGTGTGTTCAGAATCCGTTAGAACTCTTTTTTTTTTTTTTTGCCCTGCAATGCCAACTGTTGACGAGTTGTGGCGTTAAGATTCTTGAAGTTTCAGCTGTGGCTGTCTATAATTTCAAGGTGCAAGCACCGCTGCATCATATGTTCCGACCTTGAATGTAACAGTACTGTTCTGACGCTTGTCGGAAAATGGCGGTTGATCAAGGAGCCAACATAAAATTTTGTTTGAAGTTAGGCAAAACAGCCGGAGAAGCGTACGAAATGATGAAAAGTGTGTACGGTAGTGATTGTTTCAGTCGCTCGAACATTTTTCGATGATGTGCTGTATTTCGTGACGGCAGGGAGGACATTAAAGACACTCCACGTGCACCAAAGCCGAGAACAAGTCGCACTGAAGAAAATGTGAAAAAAAGTGACCGAAATCCTTGCATCAGACAGATGTGTTTCTGCAAGACGCATCGAGGAACTTCTGGGAATACCAAAAAGTACTGCGCATCAAATTTTGACCAGAGATATGGGCAAACGGAAGGTCTGTGCGCGGTTTACACCGCACGCGTTCTCAGGCGATGAAAAACATGCCAGAGTGGAACACTGCAAAGACATGTTACGATCGGCCCAAAGAGATACAAAAGTTACAAAATCGATTGTTACTGGTGACGAGACTTTAGTGTTTTCAATATAAGCCTCTCACAAAGCGGCAGAGTGCAGCGTGGTTAAGCCCAAAGAAGCAGAAACCAAAGAAAGTGCGCATGCAAAAGAGTCGAGTAAAGACACTGCTAACCGTTTTCTTCGATTCCAAAGGAATCATTCACAAGGAATTTCTGCCAGAAGGTCAAACAGTGAATTCTTATTATTATCTCGGAGTCCTTATTCGTTTGTGAGTGAGAATTCTTTGAATTCGACCTGAATATCGAGAGCAAGGTTCCTGGTCGCTCCTCCACGACAATGCCCACCCCACAAATCGAAAATCATGCGCGATTTATTGGCCAGAAAAGGGATGACAGTCCTTGATCATCCTCTGTATTTGCCAGATTGTACCGCAGTTTTAAATGTGATTCCACAAAAGAAGTACAGTTAATGTTTTCGAAGACTTTTCAATCGATTCCAGCTATGTATTGATTCAGAAGGAGACTATCTATATAAATAAAAATGTAAATGTTCGTTTGTCCCTGTACGAAAATCTCCGAAAGTTCTTCACCGATTGCTTTCAAATTTTGACACAGCGTTGCATTCGAATACGCGCGTTTTTTATATATCTATTATATAGATGTCACACCTGTGACAGGTAAAACAGGTAAAAACAGGTAAAAACATGTCACATGTTCCGAATCCAGCAGTCGTTTCCATAGTAACGCTAGAACATTTGCATAAGATAAGAGATTCCGTTGCGTAACAACGGAAGAAACCGGAAAGTATACTTCCATGGAAACGCAATAACAGTGGGCCGTTGCATATGAATTGCCGAACCAACAAACGCGTTTCCCCGGAGATGAGAGGATAAGTGGTTCCGTTGCGTAACAACGGATGAAACCAAACACTTCTACTAGGTGTTCTGTCGTCCATCGAATACCAACAGATCGTTGCCTAGAAATAACCGCGGCAACGAGCACAGAACACGTGAAATCGAACCCTGGGCGAAAGTGCCCTCTATTGCGTCCGAAACCAGGTTATAACAGTCCAGCTCCGAAGAGTCTTTTGGTGATACTGGACGTGATAATAATTGTACTCCCTGGTGTAAAAGTGAGCGTTCAATAACTTATTCGCTGAATCCGAGACGTACGTGGAAGTTATTTGTCGCACTGAATAGGAGACACGTGACCACAACCACGTTACATACGTAACACGCGACATATTCTTATTATCAAAGTACACGTAAATAATGCAACAATTTAAAAGACATAAAAATATGTCACTCACTAAAAATGTATTTTAAGACTTTATGATGTTAAAATCATGTGTGACATATGTCACACCTGTGGCAGGTTGGTTGGTTGTTAAAATATTAATTGTACTCAATATTAATATACTGTAACGTGTTATACGTCGTTCATTTCGTGAGTATAATTTATTTTTCATTTCGTTTTCTTAACTGTTCTCCTTATTTTTCAGTGCAATTGGCGGTGGGAGTGAGCTGTGTCGATTGATCTGCGTTTGAATTGAAATATTTCGTTAGTATTTTTTATTCTTTTTTGTTTCTTTGTTTTCCAGTTCGTGTTCTTTCCTTCTTTAATGTTTTGCAATTTTACATGTTTTTGTTATAACTTTCTTTCTTCTTCTTAATCGATCTGCTTTAGTTCATCCAAATAATGCCTCGCAGAAGATCAAACTTAGGTCATCGTACTCGCGGAGTGGAAGCAATTCACTCGATCTGCCACAGCAACGCGTGGCCGGGTACAGCTAGTTTTGAATAAAGGAGTGAAATTTTGAGCACAATTCACGTCTTTTATTTTTAATGAACACAGTCCCAACAGAACCTGGACACAACGTGAATATATATATATATATATAAGATCTGCTAAAAAGATTCTCGTTATTGAAAGTATATTTCCAAATTAATTTTCTCCCATCATTTTGTTATTATCAGCCACATCAACGTTTACCTCAACACAAAAGAAATAACTTACTGATTACCAGTCTTTGTCTTATATTCCAGTTCTATGACCAAATATAAGGCATAATTTTCTTTTTGTTAGACATTCCATTCGACTCTTTCATAATCTTCCTTATAACAGATATTACATATGCCTTGTATAGGCAAAAATGTGTTAATTATTCACTCGGATGGACGATTTATTTATGAGAAAATAAATCAATTTGGTATCATAGTTGAAATGCCAGGAACAGGAATGGCTGGAATTCGTGAAATCTGGGAGATTTAGCTATAATGGGGAATGAAAATTTAAGCAGTGGTGAAATCATATTGCAAGCTTTTCTGCAGCAACATATTGACTGATAAATATCCTAGGTTTATTACGACTTAACACCGGTCTAGAAAACCGAAGCGACACCTTCTATTCGCTAAAGTTGGCACTAACATCGCCGACAAGCGGCGGTCGCTCGGTCAGTAAAGTTCACTTGCGGACTACAGGCCACGGAGTCTTTTTTTTTTTAGTTTTTATTATGACTTACCAAATTCTTTGTTAATAATACGGGAACCAAAATACGTAATACTGATACACTGAAGTAGTGAATTAGGATAAAATTCCAAAAAGGCGTACATTGTACAAACATTACTGCAAGCTGTAATTTATGAATAAACACAGACACATCACAAGCCACATAACAGAATATACAGTAGAAGGAAAGCTTTCATTGTCAACTGTAAATTATAACCGATTATTACAAGCAGTATACTTATCTGACAGCGACATTCGCTGGGAAATAATAATCTTGTGTGTAAAGTAGTATATATTCTCATACGAAATTACCTATGGGCCTCCGGGTTTCACCTACGAGTTCTAATGTTGCATCTTGAATATTTCCGAAAAATACAAAGAGAGGAGTCTAGCATGGCTGCAGCACGACATTTTGAACCCATGTGGCGACTATTATTAATGCGACGATAAAAGCCAATCAAAAAACATTGCACAGTGGCAAATATTCGGCGCGAAACGTGCTCAGGGCAAATTTAGGGTTCTGTGTCAATTTTAGTCAGTGTTGTTCAGTACAGAGTCAAGCACAATGGCCGCGCTGTCTAAGACTGTCTTCTCTCGCTCGAACACTAGGTTCGTGGGTTAGAATCCCAATTAAGGCATGGATGTCTGCATTTATTCTGTGTTTATGTTGCCCTGTGTAAGTAGCGGACAAGCGTCGGGCTGATCACTCGTCCAAGGAGTCCTACCAACTGTTTTAGATTAAGAAACTGGTGTGAAACGAAGCATTTCATGGATGCCCTATGCTGCATGTGCGAGCAACATGGATAGATAGATAGATAGATAGATAGATAGATAGATAGATCAATATAGGGCATAATTTAATATTTTCTGTGCATATTAAAACATTTTAGAATATTGAATTATGATAAAGTATGGTAAAGTTATCCCTGGTCTTAAGCACGCACCAAGCCATGAAGACGTATGGGGAAGTGGATGCATAGCTCCACCATTCTTAATCCCTGCACTATGTCGAGGTAAGTGGGTCAGCTTCACCGTTTTACAAAAAAAAAATAACAAACTCCGTGATTTTAGTCCGCAAGCGAACTATACAGGCCGAGCGACCGCCGCTTGTTGGCGAAGTTTAGTGCCAACTTTTGCACATAGAGGATGTCGCGTGGTCAGCGCAACGAATCCCCACGGCCGTTAATTTCTGTTTTCTAGACCGGAGCCTCTATTTCCTTAAAATAGCTCCTCAATTATCATCATGAGGCTGAGTGGACCCCATTCCAGACCCACTACTTCTCAGAAAAATCTGGTAGCGCCGGGAATCGAACCCGGACCTCTGAATCTGTAGCCAGGAACGCTTTCACCGCTTTACACCCGGAGAAAAAGTCCCCGGTACCCACCACCGGCTCCACTTCTGGACGTTGTGGAGAAGAAGAATCCTCTTGCCCCTACCGGGAAGCGAAACCCGATGCCTTGTCGCTCAGCCTGTACCCTAGTCACTATACCGACTGAGCTATCCCGGCTCATATTAAAATTTTATATTTTCCTTGATTTAGTTAATCGTCGAAAATAACACGCATAGAAACTTTTTAAAGGTAAATCTGGAGAGAAAACGTCTTGTCAAACACGAGGTGCAAATTTTATTAAGCAATTTCTAAATACAATAAATGACTGAACTACATTTAACACTTATATAAAATGTTCACTGAAAACTTATATTTATTACAGAAATAAATAGACTAAGTTGAATGCATAGAAATACCGGTGCCTTCGGCGATATTGTCACGTGTAGGGTGGTACGCATGACAAAAATGACGGGTTCTAGTTCAGATGATTGGATTTATTAGCTACCTTGGTTACAAGTTCTCTCTTGATTACAACTAGTGAGGCGCTTTCGCTGTTTCTGCACTGTATAATTCACTGTTACACACACACACGCTAGTCCTCTCCTGGTAACGCAATTAAAACACAGAAACTAGTGCTTCAAATCACTCCAAATATTACACACGCAAAAAAGCTTCTTAACAGAAGTTGGCACAAAAGTGTTGCAACAACTAGCGAGACTATGACGTCATTACGATGACAATTTCTACTCCTGGCACAAAATATATCCGACTCTACTTTACCGTGCAGGGCCAGAATCTCGTAAATCACGAGATTTAAAACCATCAACGCGATGATTAGCTTTTCTTGTGGATAGAATAACCAC
Source organism: Cryptotermes secundus (assembly GCF_002891405.2). Classification (NCBI taxonomy): domain Eukaryota; kingdom Metazoa; phylum Arthropoda; class Insecta; order Blattodea; family Kalotermitidae; genus Cryptotermes; species Cryptotermes secundus. The sequence goes on along the minus strand of NW_019731275.1, from coordinate 333,038 downwards.
AGGGGGTGGGGGCAGATGGGGGACAATTTATCTGGTAAATTATTGTTACTGTTGTTATATACCGAGCATCTGCTCTCATATGTCGTGGGGGAAAAACTGTTTGCTGGCCTTGAATCTTGTTGAAGAAGAGGGACCACAAAAGTAATATCTTTTATTGCGTGCATGTATATGCTTAATAGCCATTATTAATTCCGGGCCGCCGGAGGGAGAGGGCCTAAAACACTGTTTTAGGCCGAAGCAATACAGAGATGGAGCGAATTTCGGGAAGTAATGTACTCATTGCCGATTTTGCTACAGACATATCGTCTTCAGAAGACGGAGCTGCAGATCTATCATCCGTTGGAAGCGTAAACACGGGGAAACTGTGATGTTCAATGAAAGGTAAAGCTATCCTGTAACAGGCCGTGGAGGCCCATAGGGTTTTGAGACATCGAGGCTCCCAAATTTTATCTAGACAACAGGCTCACAGATGGCGGCAAGGTTGTCAGCCTTACGCGCCGGCCGCCCTTTACCCCCAGGAAGATTCCTGGCACTCATCTATTAGAGGCTGAGTGGACTCCATGGCCATTTTGAGGCTGGAAGGGTTAGGTAAATTGAGAAAAATCCATCTAATCGGGACTCGATCCCGCGACCTTCCAGCTTGTAGTACAGTGCTTCAACCAACTACGTTACCGCATACCCCCATGTGCAATGAAAGCTTTTTTATTATTTTAAGGTCTGATCAGATATCAAATTCCTAAAAGCTTTTCGTCATACCAAAATATTCTTTCTCATATTTCGATTACTTAGCCGCTACAGAACTCTACGAGTATTTACATAGCATATTTGTTCTCTGGCATTAAGGGAGGAACATGGTCTGAAGGTGTTTGAGAACAGGGCGCTGAAGGAGAGATGAGATGAAAGCAGGCTGGAGAAAACTCCATAATGAGGAGCTTCATAACTTGTACTTTTCGCCAAGTATAATTAGAATGATCAAGTCAAGGAGTATCAGATGAGTATGGAATGTAGCACGAATGGCGTGAATATGATTGCATATAGGATTTGTGGGGAATGCCGGAAGGAAAGAGACCACTAAGAAGATATAAACGTATATGGAAGAATAATATTAAAATTGATCTTAGAGAACTAGGATGGACTTGGTTTGGCTCAGGACGGGGACCAGTGGAGAGCTATTGTGAACACAGTAATGAATCTTCGGGTTCCATAAAATTCGCAACTGGCTGCTTCTCAAGAAGGGCTCAGCTCCATGGAGTTAGTTATGCTACTTCCAGATGATATTACGAATTCCTACGTTTGACTGGACATTAATAAGTCTCCCAAGAAATGGCTACAGGCCCAAAATATTCCAGGGAGTAAATCGATTGCAGCAAGGAGCTGATCACTCGTCTCAGTCGAACGTCAAGGTTAAATGATGAAGTTTTACCTCCACTCCCCAACGCGTCTTCTTACCGTGGCGTTTAAATGAAGGAACACTTTTGTCTTTACCGTACTTGGATATCATTCAGCAGGAGTACATTTGTATTCGGGAGGTATTCGGTTCGAATCTCAACACTATTACCCGCTTTCGTTGTTTCCATCAGTTTCTTCTGGCGAATAAAGGAATAGTACACTGAAAGAAGCTACGACCGCCTTTATCCCTATTGTTAGCAATTTACTATTCACTATAATATCCTTACTTCATTCAATGTTGGACGGCTGCATCTTGTGTTTCATGTAGCATGTTTTTGACAAATTTATTAAAATTTCAACATGCTTAAAGGCGCTTTTAGAAGCATATTAAGTTTCAAGATTTCAGGATTTTACTGTGGTTCATTGCTAATGTTGACCATGTTTTGGGGTGATGTCGCCTTGAAGATGGGGACAGCCATCACCCCCTGAAAAGGTCCGCTTTACAGTAAACTTCTACAGAATGACACAGTCCGAAACATGATGAACACTGAGATTCCAAATAATCATTTGAAGTTAATACTTTTGTTCTACCTCAGAACTTGTAGCTTCTGTAGAGACAGAAAATACGATCAACTACAGTTCAAATACTCTGTTTTTGTTGATGATGATATTAATTAATTAATTAAATTGTATCATTAGATGAACTGAAAACAGCCGTGGCCAATTGCATGCAAACACTAAAGTACTAAAAAAAATAAATAAATACAATAATAATAATAATAATAATAATAAGCGTCACATATAAGGGTACTGAGGATTACTATGGACCTACATTCCAACATTGCTCTAATGAAATCATATACCATGTGCATCGTCTCTCTAAAAATTCAAATTATGCTGACATTTAGCGTGTCAAGAACCGTAATTCAGTAATTGCTGTATTTTTGGAACGAGATTCGTGCTAATTCTATTAGCCTGGCTCTCACTAATTACGTATGTATGTCATGGAGTAACCGATCAAGCCAGAAATTGTCAGTATGAAGCTGATATATGAATTCCGACTCGGACAACTGGTGGATTCAATGGAAGGTTCTTAGACGTATGAAGAGTTCTATATACTGGAATATAATGTCGTTTGGTTCTTTGAAGATCAACATATGCTTCGGTGTAGCATGTCGCCTCCATCTTCAGGGTCGAAGAATAAGTCAAGCAAGAAACCACCATGAAGTAGGTTCTACTTGCTCCTGCAATTCCTTACTAAACTCATAATTTAATTAGTTATGTCTGCAGTGTTTATTAACTTGAGAAAGATGTAACAAGTAAAGCATAGCTATATACGTATATATATCATGATAAAGAACAACATTCATAGAGTGACAGGTGAGAAAAGCAGTGCCTAAGATTTCATGAAGTTTTCCGTAATTATACAAGTACACGGAAGGGAGCATGCTAGTGGATATTCGAGAGTTCCCAGATTCAAATCTCTGGCTGGATACTGGCTATCCTAACCGAGATATTCGTGATTTTCCTTGGTTCCTTCAGGGTATTGTCGGGATAGTACTTCAAATTAGGCTATTACCGCTTCCATCCCGATCCTTCACAATTCATCCTACCATTCGATACTACATTGCCTGGGTTACTGACAAAATTGTTAAGTAAATAATAAATACTTATCATTTAACCCTCGGGATTACTGGGTTTGTGGGCTTTGCCCATCGTCCATCGTTCCAAAGAACATGGCGTTTAGTAAACTGGGTCCAATGACTGAGGTTAGCTCTGTCTGACGGGCCCATCCTCTCGACTGAGGATGGAAACAGACCCAGATTTTGAAACTTTGTGTTCCTTAGAACATGGGATGATGGACAAAGTTAAAAAAATTCAGTAATTCCGAATTTTATGCACCATCTTTAGAATCTATATACCATTTAGCCTACGCAGTTCTACAGGGAGGAACAACTGGATGCAACATGAAACTACACTTGTAATTCAAGCAGATGCTGTGAGAGTTTTAAAGAGCTTAGAACATGGTGATAATGAGCATGAAGTTAATGATGAATAAATAAAGATAGAGAAGATGCTTATAGTGAAACATACGTATATTTATGGTTGAGAATATGAATATAAGATGGTGAAGGCAAAGAAGATAGGAAAGTTAAAAAAAAATCACGAAGACAAGGATGGTGCTGATGACAGAACAACTGATTATTTAAAAAGAGTAAGAAATTGAATCGCCGGTCACGGTAGCCGAGCGGTCTAAGGCATGCACTGTCTTCGCTCGCTCGGAAGCCGGGATCGTGGGTTCGAATCCCACTCAGGGCATGGATGTTTGTGTGCGTTTTTCTGTGTTTGTGTACAGGTAGAGGCCTTGCGACGAGATGATCACTCGCCCAAGGAGTCCTACCGAATGTGTAAGATCGAGAAAAACCGAAGTGAACGGAGTTCATGGAGGTAGGCCTAGGCCCACTGGGACTGTAGTGCCAAGAAAAAAAAATTGAATAATTCGGAAGTAGATTTATTGGCAGGTAGAAGCTGAAATCACACATAGGCCCAACGGTAGGAAGGACAGTAAAGGTAAGGTTATGAAGTCAAATGGCTACAGACTCTTACCCAAGAAATGACGCTGATGATAATGACGACGAAGAACAAGAATCATTGTACTGTGAAGTTATCAGTTCGTTTAGGTTATTTAGTGGCGACAACAATAGAAGCTGCTTAACGTCAAATGAGGTGAGAGAATGATTACTGAAGGTGAAATGTAAATGAGGCTGTCATTAGGTCCTAATTCCTCTCAGATACTTACTGAGAAGCAATAGCACAAACAAGCAGAATAAAACATCCCCCTTCATATTTTCTTTTATAATAGTCTCTTGTATTTCCTGCACGGGTAATCCGAAGCACAAAGGGATGAATCTAAAAATGCTTATTTCAAACTATTTTCCTGGCTTTCTGCTATAAGAGCTGAGAAAAACCTAAATACTTCAGTTTATTCGATGACCCAAGACTCCCTAATATACACATACTACAAAGACACAGGGTCAGCGAATAAATTATTGCGAAGAATGAGGAAGGAAGCAGTAGTGTCTTAATTTAAGGCACTATGCAGGAATCTTAATGGAGAAGCTGAGGAGAACCACGAAAAAATCTAAGTCATGATGGTCGGTATCATGGCCGAGACTGTTATCGGATACCTCCCGAATATGTCACAAGCACTTCCGGTTGAAGTAACTCGCCTCGCTCTGAGGCTACATTAGTCTCCTCAGTTGCCAGAAAGGAAGAGAACGGATATATGCAGTGGGTCTCAACGTATATCTCTCTGTATTTACTTTTCGGATGAGCTCTGAGAGAGGCAAGAAGAAGGGGATGTAAAGGAGCGACCAGTAGCAAAGACAAGGGAAGATCAATTGGTTGCTAGGAGACGACAGCGCGCCGCGGGCTTCACTTGTTGACAAACGACGCTTCTTCCTTCTCCAATACTTTTCGCGAGTAGTTTTTTGTCTGTTTGCCTTGCTTTCGTTTTCTGCATCCCCACACCCCATACATCACACGACGCCTCTCCCTCTGTTTCCACATAGTCTTCCAGGATTCTCGAAGATTGCGGGTTGGGAGGGGCGACCTCGCTTTCTTCCGGTAGTTACTTTATTGGAACGAAATATTTGTAAACCAACTGTTATTACAGATTAATGTTCATCATACTGCGTTCGAAATCTGACAAGAGTCCATATATCTGGGCTTGAGTAAAACGTTCCCGTCTTACACTGTTCTCAACGCGGTGATTAGAAACATTACTCTCTTCTAAGATATGACGCCGTGTATTGTGGTTGACGTTTTCCGACGTTTCGGAGGACCGTGCTACCTCAGTCTCTAGACTACCTTGATTATAAGGCAGCACATTACTCCGAAATGTCGTTAAGAATCTACCAGACTACATGACGTCATATACCAGAAGACAGTGATCCTTATCGTAAATTCTGGACGTTCCTTTCCTGATAAATTCCAGGAGGCGTAGTGTAAGTTTATAATAAAACGGTAAAGATGTCCCTGTGCTTAACTAATTACGCACTCCGCCGTGAAGGCACATGGGGGAGTGGATGTATAGATCCACATTTTCTTGATCTCGGCATTTGCTGGAGGTAAGTGGTCAGCTTCACGCCCCGGCCGCGTTACCCTCAGGTAAAGAACCTCGGTATTTGTTGGATAGGAGGTTTGGTGGAACCCAGAGCAGGTCTGTGTAGAAGAGAAAATTCTTGATCATACTGGGACTTGAACTCCGACCCCTCGGTCACTCAGCTCGTAGCCAGTCGTTATACCGACTGCGCTACCCCGGCTCTCTTTAAGTTTATAGTAACATAGAATTATACAGAGATCGAAAAGTCATGACTTTGTAGCAAGTTTAAATTATTTCTTCGGAGTATTATCCGTGAACATCGAAGCGAGTTTATTAACGAAGTTCACGCTCTTGTCAGGAAGAGAGAGGCAGTTTCTGTTTGAACTCACTGCTTTAAATATTCCACGTGATATAACTCATTTCAGAATTTTCGGACAACCTGTGAATATTCAACTGGGTTACTATCCGTTAAATTTCTTTCTAACCCGTGTGTCCGCGTAAAGTTTGTGGTTTTCTTTTATTCCATGCGATTTGTACTGTTTTCATTGTACACTTACTGGAACAGAGACGCCATAGCCAATCAGAAAGTCAGGATGCCATTTAATCCATATTATGTTTTAAGTTTCTATAAATAATTAGTTCGAGCAAGCGGTAGCGTAATTGGTTGAGGCACTATGCTACAAGCCCGAAGATCGCGGGTTAAATTCCCGATGAGTTCATTTTATTTTTCAATTGACCTAATCTTTCCGGCCGCACTATGAACCTAGAATGGGCTCAGCCTCTAACAGAAATGAGTACCAGGAGTCTTCCTTGGGGTAAAGGGCTGCCAGCGCGTAAGGCTAACAATCTCACAGCCATCTGTGTGCCGATTGTCTATAAAATTTGGGAACTTCGACGTCTCACAACCCTATGGGCCTCCACGATCTGTTACAGGGATAGCTTTACATTTTTACCTTTTATAAATAATTAGTTGTCACTTAACATTCGAATATAAACCATAGTGACGTCAGTTCCTCTGTCATGAGACACTACAGCTTCGTCTGCTTCCGGAAACACTGAAGTTAATGAACGGAAAAGAGGAATTCTGAACAGAATTCATACAGCCAACTTCCTACAAGACAGAACTATTACTGTTATTGTTATTTCAGTCTGTTCTCATGAAGAACTTTTTAGTTAAGTAGATATCCTGTCGACATTAAATTGTTGGATATCACATAAATGTTAATAGGCGGGGATTCACAAACACACAGACAGCATGGAGATCCCATAAGTCTATTTTCATTTTTTATATAAGTGAAATCGGCTAAAACGAACGTTGCGTGGCCTCTAACGTCATAAAGATAATACGACGTTCTTTATCATGAAATGGCGAACGGATTCCAAGGTTGAAATGAGGGCAGGAAAAGACACACACACACACGGACATTGCCATCATCCTGCGATATTTCTTCAGGATGAAATGTAGTTTAAAATAATTTCACAAATGATATTTGTACGGAGCCCAGATTGTGAGACGTGGTCATTTGGTTTAACGGATTGCCATAAATTACAGCAACTTAAGAGACGGTGCACAGGAAATTTATTCTGCTCAAATTTGCTGATGTGTTATAGACAAACCTGTTGTATGCAGAGAATTCTGTGCAAGAGTATGAGTGTAATTATAAGAGGAATTTACATCACATGGATGGAATGGGGGGATAATTGTAATTTAGCTGCGACCACAGAGCTGCCACTGATCTGTTAATTATTGTTATCCATTACCTAATGGCATGCTAGTTACAGGTATGGCTTTGAAGTCTGAAAGCACAACGTATTATTATCGATAGTCATGTGATCTGACACATAATTACAACAGGCATTCATTTCTTGCAGCTGAAACCAGCCCGCGTAACCAAGGTAAACAGCTGAAATATGATATCCAGTAACAGACTGTACGGTTTAATAACAACATACTAAACAACACGTGATTAAATTGGAATATGGATTTATGACACAGAACATACTTGTGTGTGGAATAATCCATTGCTAGATAACGGCTCGCTAATCACAGGCCGAAAATTTAGTCAGAGCGGAAGTTCATTGCTAAGCAACGGCTCAGAAATCACGTTCCGCTGCAACGAATAACAACAAACGAGTCGTTGCTAGGAAACAAGTCGCATCACACGTTTTCATTACAACGAGTAAGCATGTAATGACGCGAACTGTTGGAACTTGTCCTCTCTATTCTGTTCTCACGAAGTTTTAAGGGGAAGGCATGTGAGAACGCTCATTCGGGAGAGATTCTTCATACGACATTAGTCAGACAGGACTCGTAATGCATCCAGAAGGAGTTAAATGTGTGAATTATTACAGTTGACTGTAATTGTAAAGAAGTGCCAATAAATCTAATCATCCAATCCGGAGCCCATTATTATTAGTCACGCAAACCCCCTTATACGTGGCAATATAAAACGACTAATCATGTAGGGAACTGGTACAAGGAAAACGCTGTAATCTGGAACATGCAAAGGTAAAGCTATCCCCGTAATATGCCGTGGAGGCCAATAGGGTTGTGAGGCGTCGAGAGTCCCACATTTTTTGGACAGTCGGTTCACAGATGGCGGTAAGGTTGTCAGCCATACACATCGGCTGCCCTTTACCCCCAGGAAAATTCCTGATTCTCACTTCTGTAGGAGGCTGAGCCCTCTCTGAATGGCGTCTCCCTTCCAACTGTCTTCTCTTTACAGACTAACTGACTTTCAACTGATCAGCTTCCAGCCTGGCGGCCATTTCACACCATCCCCCTATTTTTCTCTTTGCCACTTGACTTTCAACTGAGCACTCGTAGAACTGACTGATTTCCCCAAATCGTCCCGATTACAATATCTCGGCACAGACAACATAGAAAACGCCGTTCCTCTGTTGCTGTACCACTTTTGCTTTCGTATCTGTTGGAGTTCCCACGTGATCGCTACTCAGCCAGTCCATTGGCCCGCTGATGGCTGCCTAACGTCTGTTTGTCTCGTTTGTTTCTCTGCCGCTGCCTAGAAACGAATATTGTTTCAGTGCCGTTCGTTAGCAATGGCTGTTAAATTGAAATTTAATTCGCTAGTGGGGGGTGGAGTCCAGCTGGGTCCACTCGGCACGGAGGCCACTGATTGGCCTATTGTACCTGCCCCGGGTGGTTATGATAATGGAGAATTTCGTGGAATGAAGATTGGCAGGGGAAACCGAAGTACTCGGAGAAAATCCGCCCCAGCGCCACTTTGTCCACCACAAATCCCACTTGACCAGACCCGGGATCGAACCCAGGCAGCCGCGGTGGTAAGCCAGCGACTAACCGCTTGAGCTATGGCGCGGCCTCAGCAACGGCTGTTACTCTGGTTCCACAGTTTTTGCTTTGAGCAAATATACCACAACACTAACAATCCAACTAACCAGCCAACTCGTACGCAATTTTCTATGAACAGTCACTTCTAAATGGCAAAGGATTTCGTTGACAGGTGATCGGAAGATTAATTTTCAAAGAAAAGAAATTTGTCCCTGTGCTTAACTAATTAAGCATTACGCCATGAAGAAATATGAGGGAGTGGATGTACAGATCCACCCATCTTGACCTCGGCACTAGTTGGAGTGAGATGTGAGCTTCACGCCCTGGCAGCTTTATCCCCGGAGAATAAGCTCCCGGTACCCATTGGATAGGAGCCTGGGTGGATCCCAGAGCGGGTCTTGAGGACGTTGAGAAGATAAAGATCTTGTTCATACCGGGACCCGAACTCCGACCCCTGGTCCGTCAAGCCCGTAGGTTAATTGTATTATCACTATCAAATTTCGGACAGTATCTTGCTTGAAATAGTCGAGCGTGCTTCAGATTTCCCTGTCATCAAGCCACGCTCTCCTCGCAACGGTAGTTGCAGTGCTGCGCCTATTAGACATTCATGTACACAGGGTACGTCTGTCCGCCCATTTGCATGTAACAACTTGGCACCCGCTGGTCGCATTGTCACAAAATAAGACATTGGAACGTCTCAATGCAATGTGTTGGCACATTCCAGTTCTAGTTGCAACTCGACAACGATGAACGCCCTATAAGCATTTCTGAGCCCATCCCAGAAGGAATTCACTAAATATTTACCGGAATGAAGAATGTTTCCAGCAGAAGTTGTAGAGGAAACTGAAATATAAGTTTTACATCCAACGTACCTTTTTTCGTGATTATTGTGACTTACCTCATAATAAAACTAGGGATTTGATGCTGTGCCATCCTGTACGCCGAAAATCGCTAAACTGATTTTCTTAAAATTTTGTGTTATAATTACTTCCTCATCTACCTCTCCTCTTTAGCGTTAACAGAGCGAACGTGCCACAATTGTTACGCTGTGTACAGTCCTTAACTTACTAATATATTTTGAAGTGTAGGCGTTTCTAGGAGACGAATTGACAAACACGTTGTTGCAGAGATACGATTCGGGAACAGAAACCATCGCTGGGTGTTTAAATAAACGTTCCGTAGGGTATAAAAATGAAAGGTTTGTTTTGCTACTATATAAACAAAAGTAATGAAAATTTCGAGACAACCAACCCCAGTCACAATAAAGATAGACCAAAAACAAGTGGAGAATGTGAAATGTTTTAAATATTTGGGTAGCTTGTTAACAGATGATGGAAGGTGTACTTGTGAAATTAAATCCAGGATTGCCATGGCAAAAGCTGCATTTAGCAAGAAGAAGAATCTTTTTACCAGCAAATTGGACTTAAATTTGAGGAAGAAACTAGTGAAATGCTACATTTGGAGCATAGCTCTGTATGGGGCTGAAACATGGACACTTAGGGCAGTAGATCAGAAACATCTGGAAAGTTTCGAAATGTGGTGTTGGAGAAGAATGGAGAAGATCAGTTGGACCGATTATGTGAGAAATGAAGAAGTGTTAATTAGAGTCAGTGAGCAGAGGAATATCCTACATGAAATAAGAAAACGGAAGGCTAATTGGATTGGTCATGTTTTACGCAGAAACTGCCTTCTAAAAGAAGCTATCGAAGGAAAGATAGATGGGCGGATAGAAGTGACAAGAAGACGAGGAAGAAGACGTAAGAAGATGCTGGATGACCTTGGGGACAGAAGAGGATACTGTCATTTGAAGGAGAAAGCTCTAGATCGCATTAAGTGGAGGAATTGTTTTGGAAGAGACTGTGGACCTGTCGTCTTGACAGATTACTGATGATGATGATAAACACATGTTTGCAAGAGGAACTGTAGGAAGGGGTGATCTCTATTTGGTCCTTCGCGAAGTTATCAAGGGAGGACACGTCATGACACGGGGTCAGTTCAGTAGTTGAGTGAGTTGAGTTGAGTGTTCAGCTATGGATTATTAACCAGCGGACAAAGGAAGGTGAAGAACACCTTTCTAAGATTCGTTACCAGGATAGATCTAGTGAAAACTCTGCAGAGGAATAGTCATTGTTGAGAGTTCTTACCATGTAAAGACTAGTGAAAGCAGACTTAGAAGACTTCGTATGGAGTGATTTGTAGTATGGAAATCAACCATATTGTAGTTATTTGTTGTTACAACCTGCGAGTAGTCAATAAATCAAATCATCAAATCCAGAACCAGTTATTGTTGGTCACGGAAGCCCGGACACGTGACAATATCCTCTAATGCATGCCTCTCTCTCTCATATCATCTCTCAAGATACAACTTTCCATATTCCTAACGATAAATGTGTATTTCTTTCTCTTCCTAAGGAAACTTATATGTTCTGATTATCTCATCCTCCTTGCTCCTGCCGTCGTAACAAAAAAAGGTGAAGAGTAAAGAACTTCTCGAGCTCCACACTTCGCTTGTGACTTCTCTGCGAAGAACATAATATTCTGAACATTTTCTTTTCAAACAACTTCGATATTTTTTCGCCCTCGCATTGCAGATTTATATGAAACAATCTGTATTTTTACCGTCGCACATACTGGAACCTTTGGTTTTATGCATCTCTTCCACGAGTGTATAAAGTGAAAGCATAATCAAAAGGGCATGTCTGTCTTTTTTGCGCATTTCATAACCGAACTACTGTAGGATCTTCGATTCAATTTTGTTATGAGTTTTGCAATAAACGTTCTGAAACACAAATTCTCTTCCCGCTGTTTCTTGCTTAGCAGAAATCATATTGTCAAGAAACCATAATCTCACTCTAGCAAAGATAAAGCTCTCTTTTTTTATCAAGAAGTATATTTTTATATTTATGTAGATTTTAGTATTATATTGATCATAACTTGAAGTGCTTATTTTGGAGACCTCACTTCCCACCAAGCTGACCGTAAATTCCCGCCAGTCGATCGCTTCCCACAGGTTGAGAACTTATTGCTGTAAAGCGAATTTGATACTCATTGTTCATAATGGGAACATTTTAGATTTTTACACAAACAACTTCTTTTTCAGGACTTGGCTTATTTATGAACTTCTAATATATATATATATATATATATATATATATATAGAGAGAGAGAGAGGGGGAGCAAATATGTATATATATAAATCACTAAATTGCATAATTTTATTTAGAAGAAATTAAGGGAAAGTAATTTCTGATTATAAATACCTTGTCTAGAATGTGAGCAGTTTTGTAACACTGGGTTTTTATACGCCATAATAGATTTACTTTTGCAGTCAACGAGCACCCATGCCAATAAAACATGCGTATTCAAAACCTAAACAAAAAGTCTGGAAAATGTATGTACCAAGTTCCAAAGTCGAGCAAATCTCACCACTTTTAACCTATATGCATTCTTACTACCGTAGGTCAGTCTTAGGAGCCTTTGAATTTAAATGGTTTCTTTCCGTTGTGTTAAGCAGATATAAATACGCGGTCTAAGCTCACGCAGACAACAACTTTATTTGTAACAATTAAAAAGGTTAAATATTTCGGCAGAGGAGCTGGGATAACTCAATCAGCGTAGCGACGGGCTACGGGCTACGGGCTGGTGTATCTTTACCTTTGATATCCGATGGAAACAGACTGGATGTCTGGGGCACACGGTAGCGTACTTGGTTATGGCACTATACTTCAAATTGGAAGGTCGCGGGTTCGATTCCCGATGAGGTTATTGCATTTTTCAATTGACCTAATCCTTCCAGCGGCACTATGGCCCTGGGTTCGGCTCAGCCTCTAACAGTAATGAGTACCAGGCATCTTGCTGGGGGTAAAGGGTGGCCGGAGCGTAAGACTGACAACCTGACCGCCGTCTTTGAACCCATTTTCTATATAAATATAGGAGCCTCGACCTCTCATAACCCTATGGGCCTTCATGGCTTGTTACAGGGATAAATTTACCTTTTTACCTTTGTGGGCTGCACGGCTAGTGTTAGCTTCCGATAAAAGTAAAGTAAAGTAAAGCTCTCCCTGTAACAGGCCGCGAAGGCCCATAGGGTTGTGAGACGTTGAGGCTTTCACATTATATAGACAATCAGTTCACAGATGGCGGTAAAGATGTCAGCCTTATGCGCCGGCCGCCCTTTACCCCCAGGAAGATTCCTCGTACTCATTTCTGTTAGAGGCTGAGTCGACCCCAGGGCCATAGTGCGGCTGGAACGATTAGGTAAATTGAAAAATCCAATGACCTCATCTGGACTTGAACCCGCGACCTTTCGGCTTGTAGGGGTTAGATTCCGATAGGGGTAAGCAATTCATTCCTTCTCCATAGCAACTAGACCGGGTCTGGAACCCAATCAGCATCATACCTAATGGCTACTCCTGCTTCTCATCTGGGATAAAACGGCCGGAATGTGAAGCTGACTACTCACCTCCATATTGTGCCGAGATCAGTAATGGTGGAGCCATACTTCCCCTCTCATATGCATTTTAATGACGTAGTGTTTAATTAATTAAGCACAGAGAAAATTTTACCGTTACCTTTTAGTACCTAATGAAATATATTATTAACTCGAATATAAGGCGAGTATTTTCCTCAAATAATGTTTCTTTGAAAAGAGTTGCATTGTTTTCGGATTCTTAATAGTAAATATATAAAAATGATTATAAGAAGTTCTAGTTGTTAATTCTACTGATATTTGTGAAAACATCTAGAATTATGTTTAAGGCATTATATTTCGAATTTATTAATTGTTAATAACGTCACGTTTTTAGGGGTTGTGTGACTATATACAGGGTATGGATTAAATATTGGATTTATTGACCACTTGTATACACCATTCGGAACCACACTGAACAGTTCACTGACACACAGTCTAGTGTCATCTGTCTATTATAAACTCCACTACCCGTTTCTTGGCAACGGCTTATACCGAAGGAGATTCTTCGGCTTCTCGTACTCAGGTCCTCTTATTACAGCAGCCCGTACGGAACTCCTGTCAACTGATAATTCAGTTAACTGGGTCCTAGGCTGGCAGCCATTTCACAATTTTCACACGCTTTTGAAAGCGTCTGGTGATAGAATATGATTGACGCCGAAGCATGTAAGCTTCTGAATTACTAAAATATGTTTTGAGACTCGGATTTTAACATACATTTACAATCTTACGTGGATTTTTATTACGAAATCTGTATAAGATAAGCTTAGTCTCATTTCAGTTTGGACTAACCTTATGTAGGTTATCAATGTTTCGGAAAGGAAGATACGCGTCCGTGTTCAACACAACACGGAGAGGCAAACATTGATCCGATAGTCCACAAATTTTCGGTTCTTACTGAAGACTAGATCAAGTTTACGTTGAGACCGCAGTTTAGCGGGCACTAAATTACAAACTTTCCTTGAAACTTTACTTCGCTGAAGCCCCGGGTAGTAAATTTAATAGGAAGACGGAAGAGTAATGATGCTGAACACCGTACAGACTGGTCGTTCCAAACGGATTCTTTAACTTCTTTAACTAAGTGAATTTTTATTATATGAACTCTCACTTGTGCCGACAGCCACTTTTCCTGTGTCGGACAATGCAAACGTCTCTCAGTTCTTCCCGTTCGGGAGTACAGTAAAATCTTTATTTATTTTCCCCTTGGCACTACAGCCCCAATTTGGGCCTAGGCCTACCTCCACGAAACTCTCCGTTTCACTTCGGTTTACTAGATCTTACACATTCGGTAGGACTCCTTGGGCGAGTGATCAGCTCGTCGCAAGGCCTCTACCTGTAGACAAACACAGAAAAACGCACAAAAACATCCATGCCCTGAGTGGGATTCGAACCCACGATCCCGGCTTCCGAGCGAGCGAAGACAGTGTATGCCCTAGATCGTTCGGCTACCGTGACCGGCACAGTAAAATAATTACATCAGGAATATTAAAACGTACATTATTGTAAAATTATGTGAATTAATTAATAACTGCCGGTCACGGTAGCGGGGCGGTCTAAGGCATGTACTGTCTTCGTTCACTTGGAAACCGGGATCGTGGGTTCGAATCCCACTCAGGACATGGATGTTTAGTTTCTGTGTGTGTGCGTTTTTCTGTGTTTGTGTACAGGTAGAGGCCTTGCGACGAGCTGATCACCCGCCAAAGAGTCCTACCGAACGTGTAAGATCTAGAAAAACCGAAGTGAACGGAGAAGTTCATGGAGGTAGGCCTAGGCCCACTGGGGCTGTAGTACCAAGGGGGGGGGGGATTAATAACTAAAAGAAAGTAGTCTGAGGCAGTCTACACAATATTAAGTTCAGAGAACAAACAAGATAGACACGGTAATTTGTTTTGCTTGTCTTCTGAACTTATTGTTGTGTAGACTGCCTCAAGTCATATTCGTTTAGTGAAGTATGCACAAAAAGATGCATACCATAGAGAGCTAATTAGTAGCTTATTATGGCGGCATTACCGAAGATTCATCACCGCTCATACTAAAGTCCGATATTGCACATGGTTCTGATCCGCTTCTATCCACCTCTCATACTTTCAACCTATCTTCCTTAAGATCGGTCTTAATGCTATCTTCCCACGTGACTCTACTTCCAAGTATGGGTTCCCAACGTTCTGTATGCATTTCAACCCAATCTAGTAACATGCCCGGTCAGTCTAAGGTTCCAAAATCTCAGTATCATAGCATCAGGTTATAAAGTAACCCGTATACATATAACATAAAATTCTCCCTTGGTTTTTAATGCAGACCGATAATATAGAATTTAATGGACACACGTTAGGAATTTTCGGAAAAGATGAATGCGAGGAGATAGAAATTCACAAAAGGAAATTGTCGGGGTCTCTCTAAAATTAGGCCTACTATCTCGACCGTTGTTTTGAATGACTGAGGAATACCGCAAAGCACCTTAGAATAGCCAGCTTCCGGACGGAGATATGAATCTCGGACCATCAGAATATGAGGCAGGTGTGATAATGAATGTACAAACATACTCTCTGATATTTGGATGGAACGACTGCGGACAACCATGAAAACTGCGAAGATGAAAATAAAATAGGATTTGAGGTTCTCACAGGGGTCAGTAAACGTCGGTTTATTTTCAACGGACTACACGGCGTTATATCTCAGGAAATAGAATTATTCATGAAAATAATGAACTCCCAAAGCAATATGGTGAGCCTGTGTCTCCTGGAGAGGATCAGCCAGTGCTCAATTCGCAAACCTTCTGATCCTTAGGTTTAGGCTACTGGGAAATACAAGGGAGTAAGGGAGGTTGCCGTCCGTCACGTGGCTTGGTGTCGGGGAAACCGCACTCTCGCCGTACAAACAAGCAAGCTTGCGTATCACATGCACTTCTAATAAAAGACAGAGGATAGAACAGGGGGTAAAATAGTCCTCCCTCGGGGTCGACGTACAACACGAAAATTAGTTCTTTAGCCCCTTCCCTTAGTCCTGGGTCTCTTCCCAACCCCTAACTGCCCGAGGACACGAAGGGAAGAAAATAATAAGCCCTAGCATTAAGTCCACTGACTGGGTTTATGTAGGAGGGAAAGGGACAGAGGCGAAAGCCATAACATTCCCAGCTCCAAGACGTCAAAAGAAACGACAATTTAGTTCCCTCAACCCGAGCTGTACGGCAGGCAGGCAGGCAGGCAGGCAGGCTTGTAGCCACGGAACCAATAACAACATGTCAACACGGTGTTTCACTTACTTCGGTACTAAGTCGAAAGACCTCTCAGTGCAGCTCGAGATTCTCGGCAAATAGAAATACGTTCTAGGAAGAACTCTTTCTCAGATCTCTTTAAGATGCTCCAGTACACAGGGTGAAAGGAGCAAATCTGTTAATCAGCCATTTTAAAATTTACTGATTCATTTCCGTTCATAGTATGCAGAGGAACATGTACTGAGTGTCAGAAAACAGAGTACTCAGGAGAATATTTGGACCAAAGAGATATGAAGTGATGGAATGATGGAGAAAATTGCTTAACGAGGAACTTCATAACACGTAATCATCACCAAGTATAATTAGAATGACCAAGCCAAGGTCACGGTAGCCGAGCGGTCTAAGGAATGCACTGCCTTCGCTCGCTCGGAAGCCGGGATCGTGGGTTCGAGTCCCACTCAGGGCATGGATGTTTGGTGTGTGTTTGTGTATAGGTAGAGGCCTTGTGACGAGCTGATCACCTGCCCAAGGAGTCCTGCAGAATGTCTAAGAACTAGTAAACCGCACTGAAGGCCGCGCCATAGCTCAAGCGGTTAGTCGCTGGCTTCCCACCGCGGCGGCCCGGGTTCGATCCCGGGTCTGGTCAAGTTGGATTTGTGGTGGACAAAGGGGTACTGAGGCAGGTTTTCTCCTAGTTCTTCGGTTTCCCTTGCCAATCTTCATTCCACCAACTGCTCCACAATCACCCTCACCTATCATCTGGGGCTGGTACAATAGGCCAGAAGTGACCGTAGTACAAGGGACTTAGTCCCAGCCCACTAGCAATAAAAAACCGAAATTAAACGGGGAGTTTCATGGAGGTAGGCCGAAGCCTAAATTGGGGCTGTAGTGCCAAAGGAAAAAAGTCAAAGGAGGATGATATAGGCATGGAACCAGAAGAAAAGAGAACACTAGGAAGACCTAGACGTAGTTGGGAGGATAATATGAAAATGAATCCTAGAGAGATTCGATGGGCTGGTATGGATAGTCTGACCTGCTTCAGGACAGGGACCAGTGTAGGGTTCTTATGAACACGGGAAAGAACTTTCGAGTTCCATAAAATTCTGTAAAACTATTGGCTTCTCAAGAAATTTTCAGCTTTATGGAGGTATTTAGTTTATTATTTCCATTGATATATATTCCAAGAACATTAATTATGCCATAAAACATCAAAATTTGGAATCGTCGCCAATTTTTTAATTATCAGCATATACAAATATTTCATAGAGAACTGCAGGTGAGTTTAAGTGTCCCTATAAAGAAATTCAGAATGTTCGCCATCAAATGAAAAGACACTGGCCGATAAGCTCTTCTATTGCATTATACACACACACACACACACACACACACGCCCCGCGCGAGCGCAGAAATTGGTATATTAAAAAGTAAAGCTATCCCTGTAACTGGCCGTGAAGTCCCATAGGGTTGTGTGACGTCGAGGCTCCCACATTTTCTAGATAATCAGCTCACAGATGGCGGTAAAGTTGTCAACCTTATGCGCCGGCCGCCCTTTACCCCCAGGAAGATTCCTGGTACTCATTTCTTTTACAGGCTGAGTCGACCCCAGGGCTATGGTGAAGCTGGAAGGATTAGATCAATTGAAAATTTCAATGGCCTTATCGGGAATCAAACCCGTGACCTCTTGGCTTGTAGCATAGCACCTCAACCAAATACGCTACAGCGTGCTCCAGAAATTGGTCTATTACTACACATAATTTAGGTCCCAGAATTAAATGATGCTAGTGTTACGCCTACCGAACACAATGGCCACCAGATCTAATGTATGAAATATGAGTTATCTTCGCCCGTTTGAACATTGGGATCATGGATTCGAATCCCATTCAAGGCATGGATGTATGTTTGTGATTATTGTGTTTGTGTTAGGTAACGACCTTGCGACGGCCTGATCCCCCGCCCAAGAGGTCCTACCGACCGTCTTAAATTAAGAAACTGAAGTGAAACAATGCGTTTCACGGATGTCCTATGCTCCAAGTGGGTGTAACACGAATAGAAGAAGAAGAAGAAGAAGAATGTTGCGTCTAGCTTAGGAGTCGATAGAGGCACCATAATGGAATTATTTTAGGTAGGAAGTTGGAAATTAAACTTTTGGATGGCCTCTGGCGGTGCGTTATCCATACAAAATTTAAAGAAATTCCGTCCGTTGGTGAACACTTTACTAGGGGAAACAGCCACACGGATTCACCAGCACGGAGATATCACAAGACTGTCTTTCTTCATAAAATAAGGAAAGCCCCGATGAGGTTATTGGATTTTTCAATTGACCTAATTCTTCCAGCCGCACTATGGTCATGAGATCGACTCAGACTCTAGAACCAGGAATCTTCCTGTAGGTAAAGGGCGGCCAGCTCGTAACGCTGACAACTTCACCGCAGTCTGTCAGCCGACTGTCTAGAAAATTCGGAAGCCTCGACGTCTCACACCTCTATGGGTCTCCACGGCCTGTTACAGGGATAGATTTATTTTTTTACATATGTTAATAATAAATACTATGAACATCATCATGAACTTAAGGGTTTCGATTCCGAATGAAACTTCCTGACCTCATCCTGTACTTAAAATCACATTTTCTTTTGTTTTTCTCAACATTTTTGTAACTTCGGCACTTTCAAAATTGTTTAGGTTTCAGTCGTCCATTTTGTATGAACAATGCATAAAACTGACTCAATTTATTGTATTGTTACGTATTTGGGAGTGACTGTGGACAGGATTTGGACTGATGAATGGATCTCTTGACCACTTCTACACACCAATCGGAACTGCAAGTAATTAAAGCGCTATCGCTAATCTCCACACTTTACAAATCATCACAGCACCCAATAAGCCCCTTTCCAGCCTGCTGTGTCTTCATCAGCCGTTCCCTGGAAAGGGCTTCTGACAGTGGAAATTCTTCAGCGTCTTGCGTTCAGGTTCTATCTTCATAGCCTCCAATCCAGAACTCAATTCACAATTGATAATTCTCAGGCTGGCGGCTATTCCACACCGGGATCCTAGTATTTTCTTCACAAGCTGACTTTCAACTAGCTATTCCCTGGGTCAAGTCAAAGTCGAAGTTACTTTACAAAGGCGAATCAGTTGGTCTTGGCGTCAAGCCCTTTGAGACTCATGACCACAGACTTTTTTCAACTGAACTCTTGCGGTAACCTCATTTCTAATGAGCAGATGGGTTTGTCTCTTATAAACATTCTTTGGCTTCTCGTCATGTGTACATATCATTAAAAATTCTTCCTTTTGCACTACACACAAGTCCCTGTCAATACAGGTTTTGCAAAGCAGATCATGCCTAAATTACATATCTTACGCCACAACGGCAGCTTTTTGTCATTTGAACGGTCGTAAGCTTCACCACCGTCAGTTTAAGCGTGTTATAGTGTTTTCTATGCCTAGTTTCATCTTGCCCTATACTTCGATAATGTCCATTCTCATGGTTCTGTATGACTTCTGACTGTTGCTTGCACAATTGTATTATGTAATAGTATACATACGGAAGGTTGAAAGCTGTGTGAAAGTCGCGAACCGGTGTGCACCTTGAAAAATTTCAATTGGTGTGCAGAACCTTGTTTTGTATGCACTGCGATTTTAAGCGATAAGTGTCTGCCGCTAATTCTCAGGCAGGAGAAGCGGAAGTCATTACTGACCTGATCAGTGCCTTATGGAGTGTTAGTTTAATGTTAGCCCTTAAACGCTCACCCTTGAATAGGGAGTAGATTCTAATAAATATTATGAACGCCTTGGTTTCAGTCATGCTCCATGTGATCCTCTTATCGAAGTTTACAACCAGATATTTTACATGAATGACAAAGGGGATATTCTGTCCGTTCAATGTAAGATAAGTCACACGGGGCCTAAGTGTATAACTCCTTGGGTCAAAGTCAAAGTCAAAGTCAAATTGCGACTGACGGTCAGTCAGTACGTCTTGGTGCCGAGCCCCATGTGGGGCTCATGACCAGATATTTATTATTGTTTGACAGTTATGGTCTTGTTTTTGTGGGGCGCCCTCTCTGATGAGAGGACGGGTCTGTCATTTGTACATGCTGCTAACCCTTGCCTGCGCAGTCTTTCTCGGGTTCGAGTCCCTTGGGATTCGCGACCATATTTTACTGTCTCAGATTTTAGACTTCCCTTTTCGTCGCCTCCTACGACTCGCAGGGTCACGGTGGAGGTATTCAACCACGCCTTCACATGGGTGACCCCTTGAGTCAAAGTCAAAGTCAAGGTTACATTGCGACTGACGGTCAGTCAGTCAGTCAGTCAGTAAGTCTTGGTGTCGAGCTCTATCTGGGGTTCATGACCAGATATTTACTACTCTTTGACAGTTACGGTCTTGTTTTTATGGGGCGCTCTCTCTGACGAGAGGACGGGTCTCTCTTTTGCATATGCTGCTGGCCCTTGCCAGCGCAGTCTTTCTCGGGTCCGAGTCACTTTGGACTCGCGACCATATTTTACTCTCTCATATTTGAGACTTCCATTTTTGTCTCCTCCTACGACTCGCAGGGTCACGGTGAGGTATTCGACCTCTCCTCCACACGGGTTTTCTCCTGGAGTCACCCCAATTGACCTCAAGATAACTCCTCGGCACGGACCACATAGAAAACACCACAGTTTCCATTGTTGTAGTCCAACTGTTGCAGCTACCTAGCAACGGGTTGCTTAAACACCGTTTCCAACAGTAAATATATTGTAACGTGTTTCGTTACTGAAGACGCCGTAGAGATGGTTAATTGGTTTATTTAACAATCTACAAATAACGGCTACAATTAATTATCACAACGTTACAGGTTTCCACAGTTTACAAACCCTACAACACAATCTCCTAACACTGTCTTCAAGAGTCTTCCAGTATTAATAACGCGGGAGCTATACCAGTCTCCCTGAATTACACACTCCGAGTATAACTGTACTACAGCACTCACTATGTCTGGAAAGCACACGAAAAGTCTTCCGCTCGCTGACTTCTTAAGTATCGCACACTCGCAGGCTGCTATGTTTCAACTCGGCGACTGTTACTTTATAACTGAAGTCGCCGACTGCTACAGTAGAACTGACTCGTACCAGCTGTGCAGCTCACTTATATAGCTGCAGTGCTTGCCGGTTGCGTAATGAGTGCCACGTCATCCTGTTACGTCACCGCTGTTGACTCGCCTTGCATAGTTACCAGGTTGCGGGGGCTCGGCTATCTTCGGCTCCGCTCGGCTCTCTTCGGCTGCGCTCGTGACGTCACCGCACATAGCTGCCAGGATGCGGGGTGATTACTCGCCTATTACGCGAGCGTTACGTTAAAGCTGAGGGGTGGGAGGGGAGCGCTGACTCACCCGCCGCGTCACTGCTGGTGGGGGGGGAGTTCTCCTTCGCGCAACATGTCACAATATTGTTGTAGAGGCGTGTTTACCTCATCGTTGCATAGCAACATCTATTAATTCGTTCTTTCGTGACCTTTGCCTAGCAATGGGTCTGTACGTCGCAGAATTTCAGTATTTAAATTAAACTATACATGCTTGTTCTGTAAATTGCCCGTACTTTCTTTATCATCCCTGAATCCCTCTATCCAGTCACTTCTCCAAGAAATATCATTTTTGCTTCTTGAAGTCCTATTTCAGGTATCCCTTCGGTATCTTATTTAATTTCCATAACTAAGGGATTAAAATGTCTTTCCAAATCTAGGCAGACTCGTGAGCTCAGATTTAAGTAAATGCTCTCGACCAGCAGAAGAGTCTGGGTAACGTTCAAAACAAATTACACGAAATAAAATTTTACAATGCAGGTTCAGAAATTCCGTGACTCTAGGTATCGTTGTTGGGAACGATAATTATGACGGCTTAAGGCGTTGGAAGTAGCTTTGTTAAAGAAGCAAGAGCTCTGGAACCAAACAGAGGACATCTACCGGCGGCTGCCATAAATTTCTGTTAGCATATGAGTGTAAATGACGTTACACGTTAATTAAAAGAAATATGAACGACTTCATTCCTTGTTAAGGGAACAGTATTAGGAAGATACATGATAACAGCGTTGACAAAGCGGTTTTCAAAGCAGTTCTTCATTATTTTCAACTATATCATTAATTTAGCTTCGTATATTACAATTCTCTCGCTTTTATTCTATCCTTTTTAGACTACATTCCTCATTTAGCAAAAAATAAAAATAGGCTTCTGAGATCACCCTGTTATCTGTGAGTCTGTGTGTCTGCATGAGTATCCCTGAACGAAGCATTATGAAATATTGTACGTATAACATGGCACATGAGCCCATTTGAACGGCGTAAATCATAAATCCCTCCCATCAGTAATACCAACATTATAGCCTCTTAAATTGTTGAGTAGTCTTTAGAAGGCACTGTGACATGACTACTGAAAGCCAGAATAGTGGAGTTAGAAAAGGTGGGAGTTGCTAGACACTGGCTCAATAAACATGTTCGAGCAACAACAAATACACATGCAACAATATAGAACTGTTGGAAGCGGTGTTTTCTATGTGGTCCGTGCTTAATCTAACACTCAATTTCTCGTGAAAGGAAAGTAGTTGTTCTCGTCATAGAGGATGTAACATAAGGACTATTAACGCAAGAGTTCAGTTGGAAAAAATCTCTGGTCGTAGGTCTCAAGGGGTCTGACGCAAAGACGAACTGATTGGCAATAAACCGCCAGTCGTAAAGTAACTCTGATTTTGACTTTTGAAAGTAGGCAATTAGTGCGTCCTGCATCTTCTGGACTTACCTTCTTTTGGTGTTGGAATAGTCATGTGGCCAGTTACCTTGACTAAACGTGATGTAAAGTAGGCCATGATATAAAAGCAGAAATAGGTGAAGCTGAGAAGACAGCAATTGCTAGGCAACGGCTCAGTAAGTACGTTCTCAAGGCAACGGAGTACAACAATAGATAAACTGCAGGAGGCGATGTTTTCTATGAGGTCCGTGTCAATGTCATATAGGAAAGACCAGCAGCAAATTGTTAGAAGTCGCTACCAAGCAACGAGTACGTGAAGACATAGCAAGACATAGCAGACCTGTAAAACTTGGAGTGTGATGTAGTTCTCTGTAAAGCGTGCAGAGGAGTGGAACTGCTGTAACAATTTGAATTTACGAGTTACAAAGGCGAAATAAAGATGCGAATGGCGATAATTTTATTACTGTTCCTTGCTATATCGCGCATCATACCAGCGAAAATTATATCAGATACTGCATATCTCGACTATGACGATGATGATGATGATGATGATGATGATGAAGGACAGGATATTACGCAACAGGAAGAGAACGAGAGCGAGGACGAGACCGAAGAGAACCCTCCAGCGGAAACCGAATCCACACCAGTGGATGATGAGAAGAACAATATGGCAGACGAGGACTGGTTGAACACAGCGGTGAAGGACATCGCTTTTTACCTGCGCGCTCACAAGTTCAACGATTTTGACAGGCGGCACCACCTGAACGAGGACACCGCTCCCAGAGTAAGCAACTTTAATATAAGTGAGACTAATGGTGTCATGCTGCATGTAGAACTTTTGCTTTCTTGGTTAGCAGTGTGTTGCAAGGGCTCTGAAATGGGATGAGCATACAAATGGTGTTTTCTTCACAATCCAATAGGACCTGTAACAGGTTGCTGCAAATCAGCTGCATGCATTGTGTAGCAAAGTCAAAATCAAAGTTACTTTATGATCGGCGGTTTACCGCTAATCAATTCGTTTTGGCGTCAAGCCTCTCGAGACCCACGACCAGAGATTTTTCTTTCAACTGAACTGTCGCAGTAATAGTCCTTATGTAACATCTTCTCTGATAAGAAGATGGGTCATTGTGTTGCTTACACGCCGTACGGCATTTTATCGTTGTATGAATCAAGCCAGGGAAGGTAGCAGATCACTGCTCGATAAGGCACTCGAAAGCTGTACTTTGGCATATGCGACGGTTGCATTTCCCATGATCTGACTTCCAGATCAGAGTTCACAGCCGATATGTGCATGTGTCCTTAACCGATTTTGAAAACGTTCACAGATTTTCATGAGATATGTTTGAAATCCGATCCGCTTCGGTGCATAAAATGAAGAAGTAATAGGGAAGTTGTGTCTGTCATTCCTTTTGTCGGCTAGTGGACGAATTTCGCGTATATTTGTTGTTGCATTTTTTTTTTTATTTTTCTTTGGCACTACAGCCCCAGTGGGCCTAGGCCTACCTCCATGAACTTCTCCGTTCACCGCGGTTTTTCTAGATCTTACACATTCGGTAGGATCTTGGGCGGGTGATCAGCTCGTCGCAAGGCCTCTACCTGTACACAAACACAGAAAAACGCACACATAGAATAACATCCGTGCCCTGAGTGGGAGTCGAACCCATGATCCCAGTTTCCAAGCGATCGAAAACAGTACATGCCTTAGACCGCTCGGCTACCATGATCGGCTTTGTTGTAGCATATCCGCATTAAAATTTGCTGGTTCATATTGAAGGAATGAAATTCATGTCAACATCTAATCATTTTCGAAAGGAATTGGCCCGGCGTTAAAAATTTGACAGATGCATGATATAGAGGTCATGAGGATGTACAAATTGGTGTGAAATAGTACTCAGTATGGTGAACATATGTAAGAAAGAAGAAACAATACTTCCTGGAGCCAGATAATTCTAGCAGTTTGCATGAGTGAGTGTATTCATCTTAATAAAGTTCTAATTTTGAATTTTATAGGCATTATTTAATCTCCGTTAAACGGAAATGTTGATAATATGAGTAATGTAGCGTGTGCAGTTGTTGCTATGAAACAAGCGAATACACAACGGTGTTACGCAACCCATTTTTAGGCAACAGATCGGTAAACACGTTTACCCGGAAACGAATACGTACACGACAATAAAATTATTGTTTAAAACGGTGTTTTCTGCTCGGTCCGTGCAAAGTGTTTATAAGAAAGGCAACTTGGAAAACCCTCGAGGCGAAGTGTATGCAGCCTGCAGCATGTCAAAGAAAATTAACAAATGAACATATTGTACTTGCTTGGCTCAGTCAAGGTTAACGAACGAGTTACGACCATATGTCATGTGGAGGCGGGGTCGAATACCTCCACCGTGACCATGCGAGTCGTAGGAGGCGACGAAAAGGGAAGTCTCAAATCTGAGACAGTAAAATATGGTCGCGGGTCCCAAGGGACTAGGACCCGAGAAAGACTGCGCTGGCAAGGGCCAGCAGAATGTGCAAAGGGGAGATCCGTTATCTCGACAGAGAGGGCGCCCCACAAAAACAAGACCGTAACTGTCAAAGAGTAATAAATACCTAGTCGTGATACCCAGATGGGGCTTGACACCAAGACTTACTGACTGACTGACTGACCGTCAGTCGCAATGCGACTTTGACTTTGACCCAGTGAGTTGGAAGTTCGGCTGTGAACAGAAGATTTTATGTGTGCTGTAGTTACAGTGAGACTGTTATAATTACTGTGTTAAAATCCGTTGCCAGGATACGACTAATGAAGGCTGGAGAAGAGAGCGTGTAGTGATTGGTAATGTGTAGAAATCAGTGATATTGTTATAGTTATTTGTAGCTACGGCCTATAAGTGGTCAATAAATTGATTCACCAATCCAAATCCCTTCTGTAGTCACTCATACACGTGACAATATTAACAGTGTATCATGACTATACTTATTTAACAGGGTAATACGAGTATGGTGTTGTTAAGGGCGAAAAATTATAATGAATAGCGAAAAATTTGTCGTATTTTCTCTATGTGAGCATTCTAACATGGTTGTTTTTCGGAGAAGGAATTTTTTAGTCTTCTGATACGAACTGAGGTGCTTACAGAGGTGATTATGTCATATAACGCCGTGTAGTTTGTTGACAGTTAGCAGACCTTTCGGAGGAACATGTCACCATCATCAGGTTCGAAGAATAAGCTTGCTACCTTTTTGACGCATGTTTCTGCTTGACTTGTTATCTGACCCTGAAGATGGAGACAAAATGTTCCTCGGAAACGTAGGTTCAGTTTCAACGGATTACAAGGCGTCACATCTTCATAACTACCACTGACAATCTGAAATCCTACAAGGTTCCACAGTGTAAATTAAAATATCTTTTCAGTTTGATAGTGTTCAGTGATGAACCAATCTGCCCAAAGTCTTCTTGTTGAATATTAACTACATACAAATCTTCTTTCATAAAATCAAGGTATTCTGCCTTTATCACGGATAACACCTCTGAGTTTGCTTTTGGATATGTACTATAATTGTTCAGTTGAGGTTCAAGCAACATTTGCGTGGCTTCCGTTTGATTATCTTTGAGTACGCGGTAGCGTACTTGGTTGAGGCACTATACGTGCTACAAGTGGGAAGGTCGCGGGTTCGAGTGCCGATGAGGTGGATTTTTCAATTTGCATAATACTTCCAGCCACATTATAGCCCTGGGTTCGACTCAGCCTCTAACAGAAATGAGTACCAGGACACTTCCTGGGGGGTAAAGGGCGGCCGGAGCATACGGCTGACAAACCTACCGCCATCTGTGAGACAATTGTCTAGAAAATGTGGGTGTGTCGACGTCTCACAAGTCTATGGGCCTTCACGGACTGTTACAGGCAGAGCTTTACCTTACCATGTTAAAAGTAAAGGCAAGAGAAAGATTCCGAGACGGCTGACCAATGTAGGTTCATCTCTATTTCTCCTGTAATCTCAACATGCTCTTTAAGCTTCTCTGTTTGCCAGCAGCGCTCACTGCTAAGCCCGGAAAAGCGTCGCAAACAGAAAGTGCCTGAAAATTACTAAAGGCAGGACAGTATTTTCTCGAATTTCATCTTCTCTCTGTTAATATTGCAGACTTTCTTCAAGGAGTTCCCTGACCCTCCTTTGAGAACGCTTCACTGGGAAGTGCGAAAATACTGCGAATTGGGATTCCAGGACTGCGTCCAATATCTGCACGAGGTAAGTGGAAAAATGGGGTAGGGAATTGTGTTTCTACTGAAAGGTAAAAGTAAAGTTGTCTCTGTGCTTAACCACTTAAGCACTACGCCATAAACACGTATAGGGGAGTTGAGGTATATATCCACGTAATTCTACCTTGGACAGGACAATGTGTGGACTCCAGAATCAGTCCGAGCAACGTGGAGAGAAGAAAATCTTGCCTGTACGAGGACTACGATTCCGACTCCATGCCCGTCCGGCCCGTAGCGAGTCGCTATACCGACTGCTCTATCGAGCCCCCACTATACGAATATTTATAGTTACTACATTTTATTCCGCGCAATTCATTTTCTCGTGTTCTCTGCACGGAGCATGGGAAGAAAAATAAGAGTAAAACATTAGGTCTGCCAATCAGAAGGTTTCATCTCTGGTGTTATTCGATACATTCTGTTTGGGTGGGGGGGGGGGGCGAGATTTAATTTGATGAGTAAAAAAGAAAAGAAAGTTGTTCCCGTGCTTAACTAATTAAGCACTACGCCATGAGAGCGTATGGAGGAGCGGATGTATAGATCCATATTTTCTTGACCTTGGCACTAGCTGGAGGTGAGTGCTTAGGAACACGCCTCTGCGCTTTACCCCTGGGGAAAGAGCCCTTGGTACCCATTGGATAGGACGTTGGGTGGAGCCCAGAGCCGGTCTGGACGACGTTGAGAAGAGAAAATTCTTGACCCTAAAGGGACTCGAGTGAACGGAGAAGTTCATGGAGGTAGGCCTAGGCCCACTGGGGCTGTAGTGCCAAGGAAAAAAAAAAAGGGACTCGAACCCCGAACCCTCTGTCATCTAACCCGTAGCCAGTCGCTATACCGACTGCGCTATTGATACTGGTCAGTTATAACCCTTATATTACATGAAGTTTACGCAGTGAATTTTGAACTTTAAACCGTATAAGAAAATAATTTCGTGGCATAAGATATAGGTCTCATCATGATCTGCAGATTTACATGTATTTCACATATTTTTCGATGTTGCAAATACTTGACGAAATAGCTAAAAGGACACCGGTTTCGTCCCTGTGCTGTGTGGCATTCACAGATTGACTGGCTTGTCATACGTTACAAAAGACTTCATGGTACGCAACAGTGGTTATCAAAGTGAGGTCTACGGGCACGTAGCGGTCCGCGAGTTTATTTTTGCTTTCGTTATAAAAGTTAACAAGTAAAAAGATTTTATTTGACATTTTTAATATTTAATTACATACATTTAATAATTACATAGCGGTGACTTAGACATTTTCATAGACCGTGCCATAACTGAGGCGGTCAGTCGCTGGCTTCCCACTGCTTCGGTCCGGGTTCGAACCCGGGTCAGGTAATGTGGGATTTGTGGTGGCTCAAGTGGCACTGGAGCAGGTTTTCTCTAAGTACTTCGGTTTCCCCTACCAATTTTCATTGAAGCAGTTGCTCCACACTCAGCATCATCTATCATCTTGGGTTGGTACAATAGGCCAATAATGGCTGTAGTGCCAAGTGGACTCAGTCTCACCCCACTAAGAATAATAATTAAAAAATAATAGACAGTTTTGTCATTAAACGATTCTACACAGTATGTACAGCTCTGCCTTCCAGACTGTGCTGTGGTGCACTGGATCTCAGATTCTTCCATTCGCGATTTCATTAATTAAAGCTTTACGCTTCGATTTGATTTTAGCCGAATCGGCCAATTGATCAGTGTTGCCAGGAGATAATGACGAACGTAGAAGCATCACATATTTTATTCCCTGAATTACTTTTCTGATTTTGTTAATATCTGGTGGATGTATAATTAATCCACAGCAGAAATTTAACACAATAGACGTCCATACATACCGCTCTATCATAACTGGTAATAAAGTAAAATAAAAGCCACGCAATCATTTGTTTCGATCTGTACTTCTCTCACAAAATGAAATGTGGCGAGTTAGTTCACATCACAGTACGTTCAATTCTATCAAGAGCCAAAGATGAAAATTCCTTTGCTTTTAATTGCAGTTCTAATAGAAGTGAATGTAGGCAACGTGCACTGCACTTTGTTTACGATGTTTATGGTGCGAACGTGAATACATTGGAGGGGGGGGGGAGGTAAAACGTTGTTCTCTTACTGGCTACCAGTGAGTTAAATTTCCGTTAAGGCCATTCACAATTTATGTTCCTTACAACAAAATAGTAGATAGAAAACTGGTAAAAAAAAGTACTGTGACATGAAGACCCGTTGCTAGGTAACGACCGCGAAACAAACGAGATAACAGCAATTGCTAGGCGACGGACCGCGCGCAACAATGGAAGTACTGTTGGAAGCGATGTTTTTGATGTGGTCCGCCCCGAGGCTATATGATTCGACTGACCGAGTTCAGTTCAGTTGAGTACAGTGGAGTGAAGTGAGTTGGTGAGTAGTCAGTGAGTGAGAGAACTGCTGCAGTTAGGTCGTTGTGAGCTGTTGCTGTTAGAAGCTGGTAGCTGAGGCCGGGGATAGTTCGGTAACCCAGAGTAAAGGGAACGTTCGCCGTTGGAAGTCGCTGCCAGGCAACGGGTAAAGACACACCAGACTAGGAAGACTTAAGTGTATGCTCTAGTAAACTGCAAAGTTTGTGAGTTAGCGATAGCGCTATAGCTACTTGTAGTTACGATCTATATGTGTGCAGGGCAAGAGATTTTCTCCCCTCTACAGCGTCCAGACCGGCTCTTGAACACACCCACCCTCCTACCCAATCTTTCCCTGGGGGTAAAGAAGTAAGGGCGTGATAATTGCTTACTATCTCAATCTAGTGCCGAGGTCAAGAATGGTTGATCTGTACTTCCACACCCCCATATGACTTTGTGGTTAAATGCTTAATTTCAAATAAAATTACGGGGATACGTTTACCTTCTTTTTTACCTTTATGAATACAATGACAGAGTTTCAATATTTTGTTGTCAGTAGGCCAGTAACTGGTGCCAGCTGTGATGGGGGTACGTCATAATTTTGAACTGTCTTGTTACAATTTTCCCCTCATCGTAAATATGCTTTCCTCTTGTCGCATTTGAGATCTTGTCTGGTTTTATATCCACTCAGTACATGTCGTGACACAACTGAAGCATACGCCCATGTCTACGTAAGTTTTGTGGATTTCTCAGCGGCAAAGATTTTGGTCCTCCTTCTTATTACATCGTGTAACCTTGTAGGTGACATCAACGGTCCGGAAGAACATGCAGCATTCGCCATCTTCTTCCATAGCTGACTACAGAGTGCCATAGCCAAGAAAACCAGTCTGAAGTAGAACGTGCTTGTCTGCTCGATGAGCACCATACAACAGCGGGACTTGCCTAGAGAAGGGTTGAAATATAGCCATGATATCGCCGATATCCCGTTAAGGAACTAACTGTAGGCTATACATGGTATTAGAGGCGGTTCCATGGCTCAGGCGGTTAGTCACCAGCTTCCCACCGTGGCGGCCCGTCTTCGATCCCAGATCACGTGAGATCTGTGGTAGAAAGTGGCACTGGGGCAGGTTTTATCCGAGTACTTCTGTTTCCCCTGCTACTTCTCATTCCAGCGACTGCTCCACATTCATCATCATCATCATCATCATCATCATCATCATCATCTATCATCCGGGACTGATAGCAATAGGCCAAATAGTGGCTGGCGCGCCAAGTGGACTCAGTCACACCCAACCCAAAGAAATAAAGAAAAGACAAAACTATCCCTGTAACAGGCCGTGGAGGCCTATAGGATTGTGAGACGGTGAGGCTCCCATATTTGCTCACAGATGACGTGGAGGTTGTCAGCCTTACGCGCCGGCCGCCCTTCACCCCCAGGAGGATTCCTGGTACTAATTTCTGTTAGAGGCTGAGTCGACTCCAGGACCATAGTGCGGCAGGATAGATTAGATCAATTTGAAAATCCAGTAACCTCATCGGGACTCAGGTTTGTATCACAGTGCCTCAACCAACTATGCTACGATGTGCCCCACCCTAAGACCTGCTATTAGCAGATTTGATCCTGAACTACTTTTGGTTACAAGTGTGACCAGCACATAATCCGTGTCCTGTTTCCTCTGTTGCAGAAAGTACTGGAGGCCACGTTTCGCCGTAATGTTGACACCCTGACAGTCTCGCGGGAGAACAACTGGAGTCGACCGAACAACACGAAGCAAATTGAAGAAGCCGACAGGGAATGTCAGCGACTACGGAAACTGGACTGGGTTACCGGTGAACCCTTCGTCGGGCCACTGGAGAGATTCCAATGGAGGGTGAGGATATCTTGCATTGCGTTTTGCTAGTTTTTAGATGGAAAAGTTCTTTCCATCCTCCTCATAAGCTGGTCGATAAGATTAATTCTACCAATGGAAGAAAGAGTCTATCAAATTGCTGTGCGTACAGATGGAGGTGTTGCAACTAGTTTCCTAGCAGTTACTAAAAGAGGTAAAGCTATCCTTGTAACGGGCCGTGAAGGCCTATAGTGTTGTGAGACGTCGAGGCTCCTACATTTTCTGTGGACAATCGGCTCACAGAAGGCGGTAAGATTGTCAGCATTACACTGGGGATCCTTGACGGGACTCAGGCAAGCAATGGGACTCATACAAGATCCCTCTGCTAAAAGAGCGAGCGAACTGTTAAAGTTAAACAGGTACTAGCTACTATGGGTGATGGGACTACTTACAGGTCACTGTCACCTTAAAGGACACATCTTCAAACTGGGACTAAGTGATAGTCCCACTTGTGAGAGGTGCCAAGTAGAAAATGAAACAGCCACACATATACTGTGTGAATGTGAGGCCTTCGCTTATTTAAGATTACATCACTTGGGTCAATACTTTATGGAACCAAGTGACTATTTCGACGCCCGCTCGTACAAAATCCTGCCCTTCATTCGAAGCGCAGGATTGCTGAGGGGATAATGAAAAGGGGAAGCACAACAGATCACTGTAGGTCGCGGTACAAGGGCCGAGAAGGCCCACCCTTTATACATTCATTCATTCATTCATTCATTCATTCGTTTATTCATTCATTGTCAATTTTACGCTCCGAACGCTCTTTAACCCCCCCCCTTCCCAGGAAGATTCCTGGTACTCATTTCTGTTAGAGGCTGAATCGGCCCCAGGACTATAGTGCGACTGGAAGGATCAGGTAAATTGAAAAATCCACATCATCGGGACTCGAATCCCGGAACTTACGGCTTGTATCATAGTGCCTCAACCAACTACGCGGTCGTCTAGATCCGTTTCGGGGTTCTTTCCCCGGGGGTAAATAGGCCGGGCTGTGAAGCTAACCACTCACCTCCAACTAGAGCAGATGTCAAGAAAACGTGGATCTATACATCCACTTCCCCATACGCTTTCATGGCATAGTGCTTAATTAATTAAGCACAGGGATGACTTTACTTTTATTACTTCGGCATTTGGTTATAGAAAGCTGAGAATAACAATGAAGATCCTCAGTGCAGCCTGTGTCATGACCGAGATATGAATCCGTGACCTCTGGAATACGAAGAATAAGTGCTAACCATTTGACCTTGACATTGACTTGAAATGGAGCAAAGAACTTTAAAATATGCAACCTGCTTTGTCGAATTATGGCTTTATGCCATGTTTAATTTTCATGCGAATGTTTACATCATCCCGACAGATTTCCGGGTATTATTATCGAAAATGGCACGTACAAGTTCGGCTGGGACTGGAGTCATGGTACCTGAGGATAACTTAACAAGATTGGAAAGGCGTGCTCCAGCGAAACATATTTTTTCACATCCTTTCTACAGACCACTGCAGGTCGCGGTGCACGGGCCGAGGAGGCCTACCACTCATACATTCATTCATTCACATACATTCTTGCCATGTGAAAAACTTAATTTATATCAGATGCTAGACGCTAATTTGCCGCCTCTGTGGTGTAGTGGTCAGAATTCCTGGCTACAGGTCCAGATGTCCCGAGTTCGATTCCAGGCGCTACCAGATTTTCTGAGAAGTAGTGAGTCTGGAACGAGGTCCACTCAACCTACTGAGGATAACTGAGGAGCTATTTCAAGGAAATAGCGGTTGCGGTCTAGAAAACCTAGATTAACGTTCGTGGGGATCCGTTGCGCTGAGCACGCGACACCCTATCAGTTAAAGTTGGCACTAACTTCGTCGAAAAGCAGCGGTAGCTCTATCGGTATAGTTCGCTTGCGGACTATAGGCCACGGAGTTTGTTTTTTCGTTTTGCTAGACGCAAATTTCTATAATACTGAGGTGCTTCTACATCCAGTTCTACTACTGTGTCAGACGTAAGTAGGCCTACACATAATCGCATTAGAGGCAGAAATTATGCGTCTTACTTCGTTTAACAGCTATGCTACAAGCCCGAAGGTTCAAGTCCCGATGAGGTCATTGGACTTTTTTCAGTTGACCTAATCCTTCCAGCCGCACTAGGCCCTGGGGTTTACTCAGTCTCTAACAGAAATGAGTACCAGGAATTAATTAAATAATTTTCCTGGGGAGCAAAGCGCGGCCGGCGCGTAAGGCTGACAACCTTACAGCCATCTTTGAGCCGATTGTCTAGATAATGTGGGACCCTCAACGTCTCACAACCCTATGGGCCTTCACGGCCTGGTACAGGGATAGCTTTACTTTACTTTTTTACTTCGTTTAGTAATCAGTACGAATTAAATGAGGCTCTTCGGTTTGCTGTTTAGAAACATGGGTCCTATTGAAATAGATTCATTATACCGCGACCCTCTGGTCCATCCGTCGATGCACTTTACGCAATGTCTATTGAGATTAATCACACCTACTCTACAATGGCATGATTACATAATATTTGGATTAGGACATTCAACCCAATTCCTTGTTATTTGTGGTCTGACTTCAAGGGATGGCCGCGCCATAGCTCAACCGGTTAGTCGCTGGCTTCCCACTGCGGAGGCCCGGGTTCGATCCCGGGTCTGGTCAAGTGGGATTTATGGTGGACAAAGTGGCGCTGGGACAGGTTTTCTCCGAGTACTTCGGTTTCCCCTGCCAATCTTCATTCCACCAATTGCTCCACAATCACCCTCACCTATCATCTGGGGCTGGTACAATAGGCCATAAGTGGCCGCAGTACAAGGGAATTAGTCCCACCCCACTAGCAATAAAAAAAACTTCAAGGGAGATCATCTTATGTCAATTCGCTACCGACGCCTCTCAAGCACTCCCTCCGTAACCTTCCACGCGGCACGTAGTCTCTACTTTTCGATTTCAAGAAATTACGCGATATTTTAATTAACGTTGAGCTCCACATGGCGGCCTCCACACAGAAAATAATTTCTGGGTTTAAGTAGCAACAGATTTTCCGCACAGTTATCTCGCTCAAGAACTAGCCATGTGGGCTCAAATCACCCAGGGGCCAAGCGCAATAAGACATTATCTCATTAATGACAAGGCTCGAAATAAATGATTATAGATGGGTTCTGGGTTAGTAATTGGATTTATTGGACTTTTAAAAATCTTAACTACTAGAAACCATAGCGTTATCGCTAATTCACATACTCTAAAGTTCACTACAGAACGCACTATGCCTTCTCAGTCTGCTGTGTCTTCACTGTTTGTCGCCTGGTAACGGCGCCCAACGCCGTAGATTCCTCAGCTTCCGTGTTACCCGGCTCCGGTCCTTGCTGGCTGGCGCCTATCTCACAACTCAATTAGGCGTTGCCTGGTTACAGTCCTCTAATAACGGCTATTTCACACCCCTTTACTGTTCATGAACAGCATTCCCTAACCGCCAACTCAAGAATTCTGACTCTCGTGACTACACGCAGGAATGCGACCTGTTACGCGAACTTTTGGTCGTGCCACAGCTCAGGAGGTTAGTCGCTGACTTCCCACTGCGGCGGCCCGGGTTCGAGCCCAGGTCTGGTCATATGGGATTTGCGGTGGACAGAGTGGCACTGGGGCAGGTTTTCTGTGAGTACTTCGGTTTCCCCTGCCCATTCTCATTCCACCGACTGCTCCACACTCATCATCTGTCATCAGGGGCTGGTACAATTGGCCAAATAGTGACCGACGTACTATGTGGATTCAGTCTCACCCCACCCTAAGAAATTGAAAAAAATTAATTAACTAAGTTAACATTCTGACCGAATTATTCGTTCACTACGACATAACGCAAAGAAACACAGCTGATCTAATAAGTAGCTCCTCATACTTTCTCCCAGTAGAACATAACATTCTTTGAAACCTGACCATCCGAACAGCATCTCAGATGAAATCTTGATAACTGTGCAGACTTCCGCGAGCTACTACATGTGTATGTTCACCATGCGAGAGGAACCGAGTCTGGCTGCGTTCGGGGAGCTTTGTGACAATTTTGCCAACTGCCTGGATCCTGATTTCGGGGATTCGAACGGAGACCCTCGAGCTGACGATAGATTGCCCTTTCAATGTGCTACCTACAGTTTCTGTCCTGGTAAGTACAGCAATTTAGAGTCATGTACTGAGTAATGATTTCCATATTACAAGAACCTGAAGATTTTGTATCACTAATGAAAATGTCCAATTCTGAATCCCCAATGAAACATCTGGTAGCAATAATCTCACTTAACAACCAACTGTGAATATGTTTTAAGATACGTGTTGTCCCCGGAAGCACTACAGCAACCTGGAGGAATGCTGGCACGACGACAACAACCCTTGTCATGAAGAAGCATCTTCCCAGTGCAGCTTTGACCGCTTATCGAACACCGACTTTGTGTCCATTGCGTTGAACCGCTGGAATGTCTCCTGTATATGCGATGAAGTGGGCTACAAATGGGACTCCAGATTTGGCATCTGTATAGGTAACATTATGGAATATATAGCATGATTAATTAGTGGTACAATTCGTATTAATCTTGCTGAAGAGTTGGAAAGTTTTCTGCTTATCCCAGCAAATGGGCTATAAATAGAACTCCAGATTCGGTATCTGTGTCAGTATAATNACCATACAACAGCGGGACTTGCCTAGAGAAGGGTTGAAATATAGCCATGATATCGCCGATATCCCGTTAAGGAACTAACTGTAGGCTATACATGGTATTAGAGGCGGTTCCATGGCTCAGGCGGTTAGTCACCAGCTTCCCACCGTGGCGGCCCGTCTTCGATCCCAGATCACGTGAGATCTGTGGTAGAAAGTGGCACTGGGGCAGGTTTTATCCGAGTACTTCTGTTTCCCCTGCTACTTCTCATTCCAGCGACTGCTCCACATTCATCATCATCATCATCATCATCATCATCATCATCATCTATCATCCGGGACTGATAGCAATAGGCCAAATAGTGGCTGGCGCGCCAAGTGGACTCAGTCACACCCAACCCAAAGAAATAAAGAAAAGACAAAACTATCCCTGTAACAGGCCGTGGAGGCCTATAGGATTGTGAGACGGTGAGGCTCCCATATTTGCTCACAGATGACGTGGAGGTTGTCAGCCTTACGCGCCGGCCGCCCTTCACCCCCAGGAGGATTCCTGGTACTAATTTCTGTTAGAGGCTGAGTCGACTCCAGGACCATAGTGCGGCAGGATAGATTAGATCAATTTGAAAATCCAGTAACCTCATCGGGACTCAGGTTTGTATCACAGTGCCTCAACCAACTATGCTACGATGTGCCCCACCCTAAGACCTGCTATTAGCAGATTTGATCCTGAACTACTTTTGGTTACAAGTGTGACCAGCACATAATCCGTGTCCTGTTTCCTCTGTTGCAGAAAGTACTGGAGGCCACGTTTCGCCGTAATGTTGACACCCTGACAGTCTCGCGGGAGAACAACTGGAGTCGACCGAACAACACGAAGCAAATTGAAGAAGCCGACAAGGAATGTCAGCGACTACGGAAACTGGACTGGGTTACCGGTGAACCCTTCGTCGGGCCACTGGAGAGATTCCAATGGAGGGTGAGGATATCTTGCATTGCGTTTTGCTAGTTTTTAGATGGAAAAGTTCTTTCCATCCTCCTCATAAGCTGGTCGATAAGATTAATTCTACCAATGGAAGAAAGAGTCTATCAAATTGCTGTGCGTACAGA
Organism: Cryptotermes secundus; assembly: GCF_002891405.2. Classification (NCBI taxonomy): domain Eukaryota; kingdom Metazoa; phylum Arthropoda; class Insecta; order Blattodea; family Kalotermitidae; genus Cryptotermes; species Cryptotermes secundus. The sequence continues at coordinate 295,602 of NW_019731275.1, read as the reverse complement.
TGGAGGTGTTGCAACTAGTTTCCTAGCAGTTACTAAAAGAGGTAAAGCTATCCTTGTAACGGGCCGTGAAGGCCTATAGTGTTGTGAGACGTCGAGGCTCCTACATTTTCTGTGGACAATCGGCTCACAGAAGGCGGTAAGATTGTCAGCATTACACTGGGGATCCTTGACGGGACTCAGGCAAGCAATGGGACTCATACAAGATCCCTCTGCTAAAAGAGCGAGCGAACTGTTAAAGTTAAACAGGTACTAGCTACTATGGGTGATGGGACTACTTACAGGTCACTGTCACCTTAAAGGACACATCTTCAAACTGGGACTAAGTGATAGTCCCACTTGTGAGAGGTGCCAAGTAGAAAATGAAACAGCCACACATATACTGTGTGAATGTGAGGCCTTCGCTTATTTAAGATTACATCACTTGGGTCAATACTTTATGGAACCAAGTGACTATTTCGACGCCCGCTCGTACAAAATCCTGCCCTTCATTCGAAGCGCAGGATTGCTGAGGGGATAATGAAAAGGGGAAGCACAACAGATCACTGTAGGTCGCGGTACAAGGGCCGAGAAGGCCCACCCTTTATACATTCATTCATTCATTCATTCATTCATTCGTTTATTCATTCATTGTCAATTTTACGCTCCGAACGCTCTTTAACCCCCCCCCTTCCCAGGAAGATTCCTGGTACTCATTTCTGTTAGAGGCTGAATCGGCCCCAGGACTATAGTGCGACTGGAAGGATCAGGTAAATTGAAAAATCCACATCATCGGGACTCGAATCCCGGAACTTACGGCTTGTATCATAGTGCCTCAACCAACTACGCGGTCGTCTAGATCCGTTTCGGGGTTCTTTCCCCGGGGGTAAATAGGCCGGGCTGTGAAGCTAACCACTCACCTCCAACTAGAGCAGATGTCAAGAAAACGTGGATCTATACATCCACTTCCCCATACGCTTTCATGGCATAGTGCTTAATTAATTAAGCACAGGGATGACTTTACTTTTATTACTTCGGCATTTGGTTATAGAAAGCTGAGAATAACAATGAAGATCCTCAGTGCAGCCTGTGTCATGACCGAGATATGAATCCGTGACCTCTGGAATACGAAGAATAAGTGCTAACCATTTGACCTTGACATTGACTTGAAATGGAGCAAAGAACTTTAAAATATGCAACCTGCTTTGTCGAATTATGGCTTTATGCCATGTTTAATTTTCATGCGAATGTTTACATCATCCCGACAGATTTCCGGGTATTATTATCGAAAATGGCACGTACAAGTTCGGCTGGGACTGGAGTCATGGTACCTGAGGATAACTTAACAAGATTGGAAAGGCGTGCTCCAGCGAAACATATTTTTTCACATCCTTTCTACAGACCACTGCAGGTCGCGGTGCACGGGCCGAGGAGGCCTACCACTCATACATTCATTCATTCACATACATTCTTGCCATGTGAAAAACTTAATTTATATCAGATGCTAGACGCTAATTTGCCGCCTCTGTGGTGTAGTGGTCAGAATTCCTGGCTACAGGTCCAGATGTCCCGAGTTCGATTCCAGGCGCTACCAGATTTTCTGAGAAGTAGTGAGTCTGGAACGAGGTCCACTCAACCTACTGAGGATAACTGAGGAGCTATTTCAAGGAAATAGCGGTTGCGGTCTAGAAAACCTAGATTAACGTTCGTGGGGATCCGTTGCGCTGAGCACGCGACACCCTATCAGTTAAAGTTGGCACTAACTTCGTCGAAAAGCAGCGGTAGCTCTATCGGTATAGTTCGCTTGCGGACTATAGGCCACGGAGTTTGTTTTTTCGTTTTGCTAGACGCAAATTTCTATAATACTGAGGTGCTTCTACATCCAGTTCTACTACTGTGTCAGACGTAAGTAGGCCTACACATAATCGCATTAGAGGCAGAAATTATGCGTCTTACTTCGTTTAACAGCTATGCTACAAGCCCGAAGGTTCAAGTCCCGATGAGGTCATTGGACTTTTTTCAGTTGACCTAATCCTTCCAGCCGCACTAGGCCCTGGGGTTTACTCAGTCTCTAACAGAAATGAGTACCAGGAATTAATTAAATAATTTTCCTGGGGAGCAAAGCGCGGCCGGCGCGTAAGGCTGACAACCTTACAGCCATCTTTGAGCCGATTGTCTAGATAATGTGGGACCCTCAACGTCTCACAACCCTATGGGCCTTCACGGCCTGGTACAGGGATAGCTTTACTTTACTTTTTTACTTCGTTTAGTAATCAGTACGAATTAAATGAGGCTCTTCGGTTTGCTGTTTAGAAACATGGGTCCTATTGAAATAGATTCATTATACCGCGACCCTCTGGTCCATCCGTCGATGCACTTTACGCAATGTCTATTGAGATTAATCACACCTACTCTACAATGGCATGATTACATAATATTTGGATTAGGACATTCAACCCAATTCCTTGTTATTTGTGGTCTAACTTCAAGGGATGGCCGCGCCATAGCTCAAGCGGTTAGTCGCTGGCTTCCCACCGCGGCGGCCCGGGTTCGATCCCGGGTATGGTCAAGTGGGATTTGTGGTGGACAAAGTGGCACTGGGGCAGGTTTTCTGTGAGTACTTCGGTTTCCCCTGCCCATTCTCATTCCACCGACTGCTCCACACTCATCATCTGTCATCAGGGGCTGGTACAATTGGCCAAATAGTGACCGACGTACTATGTGGATTCAGTCTCACCCCACCCTAAGAAATTGAAAAAAATTAATTAACTAAGTTAACATTCTGACCGAATTATTCGTTCACTACGACATAACGCAAAGAAACACAGCTGATCTAATAAGTAGCTCCTCATACTTTCTCCCAGTAGAACATAACATTCTTTGAAACCTGACCATCCGAACAGCATCTCAGATGAAATCTTGATAACTGTGCAGACTTCCGCGAGCTACTACATGTGTATGTTCACCATGCGAGAGGAACCGAGTCTGGCTGCGTTCGGGGAGCTTTGTGACAATTTTGCCAACTGCCTGGATCCTGATTTCGGGGATTCGAACGGAGACCCTCGAGCTGACGATAGATTGCCCTTTCAATGTGCTACCTACAGTTTCTGTCCTGGTAAGTACAGCAATTTAGAGTCATGTACTGAGTAATGATTTCCATATTACAAGAACCTGAAGATTTTGTATCACTAATGAAAATGTCCAATTCTGAATCCCCAATGAAACATCTGGTAGCAATAATCTCACTTAACAACCAACTGTGAATATGTTTTAAGATACGTGTTGTCCCCGGAAGCACTACAGCAACCTGGAGGAATGCTGGCACGACGACAACAACCCTTGTCATGAAGAAGCATCTTCCCAGTGCAGCTTTGACCGCTTATCGAACACCGACTTTGTGTCCATTGCGTTGAACCGCTGGAATGTCTCCTGTATATGCGATGAAGTGGGCTACAAATGGGACTCCAGATTTGGCATCTGTATAGGTAACATTATGGAATATATAGCATGATTAATTAGTGGTACAATTCGTATTAATCTTGCTGAAGAGTTGGAAAGTTTTCTGCTTATCCCAGCAAATGGGCTATAAATAGAACTCCAGATTCGGTATCTGTGTCAGTATAATCCTCAAAGGTAGTGCAGTTGGTTGAGACATTATGCTACAAGCAAGGTCACGGGTTCGAATGCCAATGAGTTCACTATATTTTTCAATTAACCTAATCCTTCCACTCACACTATGGCTCTGGGTTCCACTCAGCCTAATACTAGGGATCTTCTTTGAGTAAAGGGCTGTCAGCACATAAGGCTGACAACCTCACAGCCATCTGTGGGGCTGTGTCTAGAAAATGTGGGAGCCTTGACATCTCACAATCCTATGAGCTTCCATGGCCTGTTATAGGGAAAGTTTCATCTTACCTTTACAGGAATGGTCATTAATGACACATTTCACATCAGTCATGTCAAACTGCTGAGTGTGTGAACAAGTGAGACAATAGTGGGACTCAAAATTCAACGTCTACTTCAGTAACATGCATGAATATACACTAAGATGCATTTCTGTTACTCTTTGCTATAAAAATAATGAAATACTGAGTTGTTTCTTTTACAGTACTAGCAAAACTAACTAAACATCTTCATAGTATGGTGCTTAGTTAATTAAGCATAGGGACATTTTCACCTTTTACCTCTTTACCATCAGTGAAATTAAAAGAAATGACAAATGCAACTCTCCAGTTATGGCCAATGTATAATTTTCAACAGATGTGGATGAGTGTGTTCAAAATCTGCATTCCTGCAGTCAGGGTTCTGAGGCCTGCTTCAACGTGGCAGGATCGTATATGTGTGGCTGTCAGTGGGGTTACCTGTTTGATACTGATACACAACAATGTGTTCAGAATGATGCTCTCATAGCTGTTGAAACAGAAGCCTCCAGGAAGCAGACATCCACAGAAGTAGAGCCTGGTAAGCTACTGAATTCAGAGGTTATATTAGCGTAATAATAACAGAACTTTTAGAAAACACAAATAACTTTACCCCAAGACAATGATTTAAGTTAATGTCCACTGAAGATTTATTTTAATCAGCTAATTTCTGTCTTCCCGGGCCCCCTTCTCTTTCTGGTGTTGCATCCACAGCACTGCAACATTTTATCTTCCATCTCCTACACATGTTTAATTTCAAATCCATTCTTTACTTTCTGCACTTGGTTCTACATGTATGTAGTCCTTCATAGATGTAATCCAGAATCAACAACAGCATAGTGTAGTTCAAAGGATTAGCCTACACATACACGTATTTTCCAGGCACATGGTAGCATAGCTGGTTGGGGCACTATGCTACAAGACGGAAGGTCATGGGTTCAAGCCCCGATGAGGTCATTGGATTTTTTCAATGGACCTAATCATTTCAGCTGCACTATGACCCTGGGGTTGACTCAGCCTCTGACAGAAATGAATACCAGGAATATTCTTGGAATATTCTTGGGGGTAAATGGCAGCCGGCATGTAGGGCTGACACCCTTGCTGCAATCTATGAGCTGATTGTCTGGAAAATGTGGGAACCTCAACATCTCACAACCCTACGGGCCTCCACAGCCTGTTACAGGGATACCTTTACTTTTACTTTTTACTTTATTTAAGTCTTCATAAGTCACTGGCATTTATATTCATTTATTCAAAACCAAGCTCTTTGCTATAAACTAGTAAACAGCCCAGATATTGCACTGCAAACACAAATCATTTTCACTTATATGTAATTAAATATTCCTCATTTAGAAAAATAAAAATTGTACATCTTAATGAGACCTGTACTTTATTAATGAACAAATTACATTTATGGTCAGCCATTCTTCACAAAAATAATGAGGAATTTTAAATTCATGTGAAATAAGGCATGAACCAATACAGAACAATGTCGTCAAATTTGCTTGACAACTGTTGATGCAAAATTTCATTGAAATCACATGACTAAATTTTAGAGCTGAAATATGCAGGTTGTACTTTAAGCAAAAATGCTTCAAGACCCTAGAAGTCCACTTGGTCAGATGAATAAAAATTTAATTCTGGTGCCTAAAATACTACATAACTGGCCTGGTTATATTTCAGACAAGGTGGTGGCTGTGTAAGTAGGTTTGACTCCTAGCTAGAATATATTTTGGTGTTTCTCTTTTTGCTGTTACATCCACACTGGCTCTAGGATTGATCTAACTTCTTTCCTTGGGGAATGTGGCCACCAATCTTCATCTGTCATGGTGGTCTAGAATGTCTGGTGCTCTACCTCAGTGTCTCCCATACTCTGTGACATGGCACTTAGGCTCCAGAGCAACTTCGCTACACCTGTACTAAATACTGTTCCTTGCATACTATTAAATACAAATGAGAACAGTACAAGCACGTTTAGTCTATGGAATGAAGACTGCATATTTGTGTATTCTCTGTTGTTATTGAGGGGCACGCAGTAGCATAGTTTTTTGAGGCACTATGCTACAAGCTGGAAGGTCGTGAGTTCAAGTCCCGATGAGGTCATTGGATCTTCTTCAATTGACCTAATCCTGCCAGCTGCACTATGGCCCTTGGGTTGACTCAGCCTCTAACAGAAATGAGTACCAGGAATATTCTTGGGGGTAAAGGGCTGTGGCATGTAGGGCTGACAACCTTGTTTCCATTTTGAGCCGATTGTCTAGAAAATGTGGGAACCTCAACATCATATAACCCTATGTGCCTCCATGGCCTGTTACAGGGATACCTTTATTTTTTTTACTTTTTACTGTTGTTACTGAACCAAATGATTCATCATAATGTTCACATAAGCGTGATGCTGGGTTAAATACTAGACAGTAAAAATGGTAAGATTAATAACTTTGAAGTTTTTTCTTCTTTCAGTATCCATCACCAAGATGATTGCAGGATGGTTTTCTAAGAGTGCCGGAACCAGTGGAACGAGAGTGGATGGCAAAATTATGAAGACCTGCATAATTGCAGTGGGCCTAATTGGTTTTGCTCATTTATTCAATGTACATTCCATAAACTGGTAATATAAATGTAATAAAACAAGCAATACACATTGTAGCATATACGAGTACAGCCACTGTTATTCAATGGCAACTGTACAACAACCATTTCCAAACAAAGACTCGGTAAACATGTTCCTGCAGAAACAAATGTGCACACAACTTAACAGGGTGTTTTCTATGTGGTCTCTGTCAAGATGTTATGAGCAGGACAGTTTTGAAGCAATGAGTGAGTACAGCAAAAGGGTTATGTTCTCAGAAAACTGCAGCAAAGTCTCAGTGCTATTGAGAAGTGGTATGAGCGCTGGAATATAAAAACCAACGGAGATAAGACTCAGGCCATCTACTTTTCTCATCAACTTAAGCCCTTTGAAGCTCATCTTATTTAGTTACGTTAGTTATTGGAGAGGGTGGGTTTCCCCATGCACTCAGACCTGTATTGGTCCATTGTGCTTTCCTCTATGATTTCTACCAGTTTCTATATCCTACCGGTACTGGTGCTTACCATCAGTTCCGCCCAGCCAGCGAGACCGGCTCTACTAGCTGAGAGGTATCTATAATGCTTCCCCCATCTACCAGAGGTATTAGAGACTGCTGTTGGGCGGGAAACGTCCGTTAATTTGGCTCAGTGACTTCCTTTGGAGATATGAGGTTCTTTTACGTGCCGTAAAGCTACGACACGGGACCCACGGCTTAAAGTCCCTCCCGGAGGACTTGTTCCCTGAATTTTTCCGCCCTTAAAAATTCGACGACCTCCGCCGGGTATTTGAACCCACGTACTATGAGTCGTGAGGTGGGAATGTTACCTCTAGACTATGGAGGCCGCTTGAGGCTCATCTTACATCAAAGGGATGAAATATCCCTTTTGTTAATCGTGTAATCTTTGAAAAAAAGGACTACATGGAAGCTGCACATGGAGAAGACTGAAGCCAAGGCCTTCAGAACATTTATTAGAATCTACTCCATATTCAACTGTGAGCGTCTAAGCACTAACATTAAATCAACCTTTCATAAAGGACCGATCAAAACAGTAATGACTTATACCTGGGCTGCTGGGAACTAGCAGCAGACATTTACCTCTTAAAATTGCAGTGCCTACAAAGCGAGGTGCAGAGCAGTCCGTCATTTGCACACAGCTTTCAACCTTCCATGTGTATAAGATTATGTAACAAAATTGTGCAGGCAACAAGCAGAAATCATACAAATCATAAGAATGAACATGTTCGTGCTATAGGACAAGGTGAAGCCACACATAGAAAATATAAGAGGCTTAAAATTGGCGGGTGGTCAAGCTTATGATCGTTCAAGTGACTAAGCTGCCGTTGCAGCATAAGACATGTAAGAGAGGCATGATTGGCTTTGCAAAGCCTGTACTGACAGAGGACTTGCATATAGCGTAAAAGGAAGAATTTACAGTGACATACTACGTGTGGGACATGTACCAATGGTACACTTGACATATTTATTTAACACTATCTTCAGCTGTTCCATTTTCAAAAAGCATTGGAAGGAAGCAAAAGTCATATGATACTGACACCTGGTAAGGACCCAAAATTGCCTCAAAATTTAGCCTCTTGTCCAAAACAGGCAAACTATTTGAGAAAGTCATTCTTAAAGTAGTACAAAAGGACACTGGATGAAGAGACCTGCTTAACACAAGCCAATTTGGTTTCCGTGCACATCACAGCATGACACTGCAATGTATGAGACTAACAGACCACATGACCCATGAGTATGGGTGAGCAGATCTATGGAGCCACATTTTCTTGACCTCGGCACTAGCTTGAGGTGAGCAGTCAGCTTCACGCCGCGGCCACTTTACTCCTGGCAAAAGAGCTCCCAGTACCCATTGGATAGGAGGTTGGGTGGATCCCAGAGCCTGTCTAGACAATGCGGAGAAGAGAACATTTTTGACCTTGCCGGGACTCGAACCCTTGACACCTCGGTCATGCAGCCCATCGTCAGTTGCTATACTGACTATGATATCCCGGCTCCTGGTTGAAAAAGAATGTCACATAAAATACAATCTTTGCTTTATTTACAAACTTACAGTGTTCTTCAATGATAAATATTAGTCATATACATTTACAATACATAAACAAAAGAAATATTCACATTATGAACACATATTCTTACTGAAGTATCAAGGTCATCTTGTCACCTGTTGCTGCAGGGATAGGACAGAATTAACAGTGGCCAGTACCTCCACCAGATGGCTCACTAATGCTGACATTGTATCCTTATCACTGTCTCTCAGAGTCATGCTGTAGAGGTTCTTGTACATTTGGGCCAAATTCCCTGACCTGAAATTCAGGATATAATTTAATAAAAAATACAAGAATATTTGGTCATAAGAGGCTCAGAATAGGGTCCAGTGGCATATGTTCATAAGCATCATGCCAAATGTTTGAATTCTACATTTTCAGATACCAAATACACAATCGTACAAGTGAGAATACTAATTAATTCTAATCACATCACACCACCCAGACATTTGAATTCCACACTGCATAAGCATATACGTCTCTGTTCATTTTCAACAAAATAATTCACCTCACAACAGACAAGGAAGAGAAAATAAATTACCATACATAAATTTAATATTTTTATCTCATGTCCATAGTTTCTGGAAATTTTCAATCTTAGCAGCCTACTTCATATTGAATGGTTCTAAGTACGAATCTGTCCCAAAGACTAGCTATCCTGATGGGTTTCTTCCTGTGGCTTTCCTCAGTCCCTCGAAGTAGGTGCTGGAATAATCCTTTAAAACAGGCCATTGTACCTTTTTCCACACCCTAATTCAGAATAATCCTACCATTCACATGACATATGCAATTCAGCAAAGGAACAATGATTAAATAATCCAAGAATCATTCAAATGATTGATAAAGTATGAGAAGAAGGAAGCAATCGTGCCTTATTCAAAAATACTACCTTGGCATTTGAAGCAGCTCAGTCGGTAAAGTGGCTGGATACAAGTTGGATGACTGAGGTTTGATTCCTGGCAGTAGTGAAAATTCTTCTCACCATAGCATTCAGACTGGCTACTATCAAATGGTGTACTAGGGACTATTCCACTAGGAGTCAAGTGGTCACAGCACGAAGCTGCTCACTCACCTTCACCCAGTGCCAAGGTTAGAAGTCATGCTTTACTTACACTGCCTCATCATGTCTTCAAGATGTGATGTCCAGCACAGGGAAAATATTAGTTTTCTTTTTCTTTAAATTTGCTTAGTGGGAGGTGGAGTCCAACTGGGTCCACTCGTCGTGGCGGTCACTGATTGGCCTATTGTAGCCTGCCCCTGGTGATTATGATGATGGAGAATTTGATGGAATGAAGATTGGCAGGGGAAATTGAAGTACTCGGAGAAAACCTGCACCAGGGCCACTTTTTCCACTACAAATCTCACTTGACCAGACCCGGGATTGAACCTGGGCCGCTGCAGTGGGAAGCCAGTGACTAACCACTTGAGCTATGGCATGGCCTAAATATTACAGTTACCTTAACCAAGAATTTCTTGGAGAGACTGAGGAGAACTGCACAATCTTTTGGCCAGAAGATCTGGGACCATGGCCAGGGCTTCTGAACAGAAGTCAAAAGAATTACTTCTTGAGCTAACCTTAGTGAACTACACTCTAGTGGTCTGGATCAGGCATTACCATACATAACCAAATCTAGCACACGTATTTCTTGCATTATTATCAAACACCTGCAGTCAACAATAACACTGTCGGAAGATGGAGAGTGAAAACCTATTTATGTAGTGACAACCCACAGAAGTGAAAATTTTCATGGTTGATCATGATGACATTTAGGCCTCCACAAACTTTCTACAAATATTGCCAATTCATATAACCAGGATGCATGACAGAAAACTACAGAATTTAAACATACATATTATTTTGGGGTCAGAAACTCTAAAACAGGCTTATTATTTCACACCATGAAAAAAATATGGTTTTGAATGGCTATCTGTCGAAGTGCAGCACTGTTTATCGATATTATGTTACGGCAGATAATTTAACAGGCTTTGATTTCTTACAAAAGACTCTAGCACATGCGCATGCACGCACACGCACGCGCGCACATGTATACAGGTATTCACAGCAACTCATCATAAAGAAAGCCTCTATAACGAACATGCAGATTAACTGTGATTGGTTTCAAACCACTAGGTTAAGCTAATCATAATTTTCCATACTTTTATAATCAAACCTTTGATCAGGACTATCAAAAAAGTTGTGTCACTGGTCAAAAGCTGCAATCTGCATCATGAATCAACACTACAAGGTGCATAATGTAAAATTCTTATAAATATTTCAGAGGGTACTATCTGCCACAAAAAATGTGAGGTGCTTAGAACCTGTTGAGCCTTCATGACTGGATCATAAAAATAACAATGATGTTGAGATGCTCATATATGAGGATGATGATGGAACTACAAGTACAGGGCATTCAATCATTGAGCAAACCAGGGGATCAGCATGAGTTGTATATAACATCTCTCACAGAGTGCTGCTGTAACTGCCGACAGCAGAATGAGTCATCAGCACTGATAAACACACAAACACATGCTAGTGTAGAGCGTATGGATTGTTTCTCCGTGACTACTGTGCCCTTCCCCGCTAGCGAGAGTGCAGTCATGTCGCTGATTCCCTCGCATCAGTTTCTGTACATGCACACATTTACAGGAATACTGTAAAAAGATAACAGACTTACTGTGCTTTATAACAGGTACTGTAAGTGAATCCCTTCTGCTTGCAAGCATGCCTCGCATCGCATAAATAAATCATGCGACACTTTCTGAAGTTGGTTCACGGCAATTGGACTAATTATGCATATAAAATCCTCAGCTATACAGCAAATTCCATTGCATAGTGAAAAGATGGGGGTGTGGTGTGCTGTAAGTCTGCGCCGAATCATGGGCCCCTTATTGTTCCATGAAGTCGTAAACTCTGACCGCTACGTTAATGATATACTGAATCTGTTCTTCAACCAGCTGACTGCTGAAGAAAGACAATATGGGTATTTTCAGCAAGACAATGCTACAGCACATATGGCTAATACATCCATGGTCGCAATACAGGAAGTGTTTGAAGACAAAGTAATCAGCAGGGGACTGTGGCCTCCCAGATGCCAAGATATCAGTTTATCTTTGGGGAAACCTAAAGAGAAAAGTCTACAAGAATAATCCTTGCACCACTGAGGCTCTACAGAATGAAATAACACACGTAATTAGCTCAATTGCAGTGGACCAACTTCAGAAAGTGTCGCACAATTTATTTATGCGATGCGAGTCATGTTTTCAAGCAGAAAGGGGTCACTTCCAACACCTATTTTAAAGCACGGTAAGTTTGTTATCTTTTTACAGTACTCCTGTAAATGCGTGCATGTACAGAAACTGATTTGAGGGAATCAATGACACGACTACACTCTCGCTAGTCGGGAAGGCCAGTCATGGAGAAATGACCCATCCGCTCTACTCTAGCAAGAGTGCGCATGTTTATCAGCGCTGGTGGCTCATTCTGCTATCAGCAGTTACAGCAGCACTCTGTGAGAAATGTTATATCTAACCCATACCATTCTCCTGGTTTCCTCGATGGTTGAACGCACTGTATAAAAGAGTTACATAAACTATACTGTTCAATATACTTACTCTTTATCCTTCTTAGCACTTCCAGTTTTGGAAAGGCAGAGCTTGGTCAAGCTGCGAAGGACAAACTGCAGTCTCTGCTCTACCAGCCGTACCAGAGAACTCTCCTCCTCCTCTTCAGCTAATTCTTCCTTGTTCTCAAGTTCATTCTGGGGCACATCACTGCCACTATTACGCTGTGTCTCTTTGCTACATCCCTCTCTATTGTCACAGCCTGAATTTCCAACATGTTCCTTCAAAATACTTTCAACTTCTGTAGGATCCACTGTATGAGATTTAGAATTATGTACCATGCCTTTGTCTGTCACTGTGTCATGAACACTGTATTCTGTTGCCTTAACAGTTTCATCTGCTGATCCTTCACAAACATTGCTTACACATGTTTCATCTACATTCTGTTCTCTTGCAATCTGAATTTCAGGATTTATTTCAGTACACTCATCATGGGCCTGTTCAGATTCTCCTGAAAAAAGACTAACCCTCGCTGCCTGGGCTTGTTCCAATATCACCTTCAGCATAGGCTGACACTGGAGAAGGAGATCCAGGGCCATCTGCAGTGGCTTCAACTTCCCTCCATAAGTAGAAGCATCTGAAAATTATTAACTATTGAATACTGTACAGAAGTAATTCTTGGCAGAAGAGTTCAATGGTTCTACACAGTTAAACCAAGTAGACTGGTGCAAAAGTAACATTTCAGTCCTGTACTCAGGATGCATCTCGTTTGAAACTCAGCTGGATTATGATCTATCCTGAGACACTTATGGTTTCTCTGTTTCTCCAGGCAAATCCTGGAATAATGATTTGAAAGAGGTTACAACTGCCTTCTTCCAAATCTTTTATTTCCTCATCATTCATGACACCTTACCATCTCATCTCATACTATATAACTCCTGATGTTAAAACAGCATTATCAAATAACCTACACATCCACTAACACATTTAACAACATAGCTCACTTCAAAATACTTTCAAGTAAAAGAACACAAAAGGTTGAACATCATTAATACCATAGCCTGCCTACTGTAAATGTACTAAATGAGCTGCAGAAATCACAAAGTTCTGAAATATCCTATATTCCTCATTTACATTTCCCTCAAATTCAAATATTTTCTGAGGCATTTTACTTCCAGACATTTGCAATTCACATAACATTCTCCAACAACAGGGCCACATTTCACAACCATAAAAAATGACAGGAAAACTATTCTCTTATACACCTTAATTTGTGTCTTTCAAAGTAAAATGTGGTGACGACAACCACATGGTTGGAGAACATAAGCTTATGCAAATGGCTGTGTTCCTGAGATACAACTTCAAAATTCCAACACTGGCTGGAAGGACTTATCAGAATAAGAAATCTATCAGGATAGCCAGTCCCCTGGTTCAAATTTGAAAAATATACACTAAACCATTATGTAGGTCTGATACGTGGGTCATTTCATAAATAATGCACAGGTTGGCAACATTGTNAGGTGTATTTCAGTGTATAAATCTACAATAGAACAGTTTCAACTATAATAGGCTATGTACCGTACTTCAGAAGCTTTATAATGAAGAACCATTGGCCTGCATCACAAAAGGTAAGCTTAAGTAGCGTTTTATGGTGTAAAAAATTAACGATGTTAAATTTATACCGGTATATCTGGCTTGTATATGTGTACTTCGGTTTATCCGATGTTTTTGATTATCCGCGCCAAGTCTCCCCGCCATTACCGCGGATAATCGAGAGTCTACTGTATTTTGTTTCATTTATAATGTACTCTGTTCTTAAATAATGTGAGTTAGAAATGGAGCCTGCACAGTTCTTGGGTATTGTGACTGCTGAAGATCAAAGGTTGTACATTAAGATCAAAACTTTACGTGGAAAAAACCTGACAGAAATCCACAGTGCTTTATGTGAAGTTTGTGCCGAGTTAACAGTGGACCGTAGTACAGTTTCTTGCCGGGCTAGTCGTTTTCGTGGCAGTCGTGTGAGCATAAACGATGATCCAAGGCCAGGAAGGCCGAAAACATCAACAGATGAATGAAGTGTGAAACTTGTGTCAGATGCTCTTGAAGAAGATCATCGTGCGACATGTGAGGAACTTTCTGAAACCACAGGGATTCCACCAACGTCAATATTCTGAATTCTGACAAATGATTTAAAGAAGAGAAAGACTTCTGTGTGATGGGTCCCTCACTGCTTGACTGCTGAACAGAAGCAGAAATGCCTCAACATTGCAACCTTGCTGAAACAAAGATTCGACGTTGAAGGTCAAGCATTCTTGTATCGACTTGTCGCTATTGATGAAACGCGGGTTAGACTTTGAACCAGGGCTGAAATCACAGTCCAATGAGTGGAGAGGTCCATCTTCCCCATGACCAAAGAAATTTCGACGATCTCAATCAAAGGTCAAACAAATGATGATCTTTGCTTATGATCACCAAGGAATAATCATGACAGACAAGAGTTCCATGTGGGTGAAGTGTCACAGCAGTTTATTATCGTGACTTTATGCAAAATCTGTGCAGAAAAATGCATAAAAACCGACCTCAGTTGCTCGAGGCTGGGCCAATCATTCTCTATGACAACACTTGCCTGCACATCGGGAATGTCATAACAGAAAAGCTGTGCCAATACAGTTGGGAGGTGTTGCCTCAAGCTCCCTACAGCCTGGACATGAGTCCACCAGACTTCGACTTATTCCCAAAGTTGAAACAACCTATGTGAGGCCATCATTTTCCCTCTCTGGAAGAGCTTCCTGCTGCAGTTACCCGAGCCATTCGACAGATAAACAAAGATGGTGTCCTGGATGGAATAGTAAAGCTTCCCACACATTGGGACTCGGTCATTGAGAAGCAGGGGGACTATATTGAAGGGCTGTAAAGAGATATTAAAAAAAATAAACATGGACGTAAACAAAAAATTGTGTGCATTTCTGAAATGACCTAGAAAGTTCCCGATGATTGCAGTTACGAATTCTGTCATGCTAAGGAATTATTCTGAAAGACAATGCATCTAGTGAACACTTTCCATGCTGATGTTTTCAAGATAAAGATAAATTACTTCTTTGTTTTTACATTTCCATAGTAGTGTAACATTATTATTGCTTAAAAGTCATACACATTCATAATGAAATTTCAAAAGGTTAAAACACACATTCAGAGCTGAATAAAACAACATTTCTGAACTAGATGCCCCATATTTGGATTCTCAAGGGTTAAGATAATTTTCTGTAATGAAAGTGGAGATGAAATCCACATACTTTGTGCTTGGAATTCTGAGAGGGCCACACGTTCCAACTGCACACGCAAGAACTCCAATGGGTGCTCCAGCTGCAGCATCAAGCAACTTGACTTTTCATAGTGCAGACGTGACAACAACAACATGTTCTTACGCCGAGCATCATCTGCTGGCAGGGTCCTGCAGCATATCAACAACAAATAAGGCCATTTTGGGAAAACCACAATTTTCTTGGGGCCTTGGTGTCTGGTGGCAAAACACATTAAAATTTACTTCTGAATGTACACCAACAATTTTTAACCAAACCCAAATATAATGTAACAAGATCAGAAAGGAGCATGCCATATATTTTTAATGTTATTAATTATACTGACCATTTAATTGCCATTCATGTTCATTTACTGCAGAAGAAAATCTATTTTTGCAAAACTAATTACACTGCACAGAGTCAGAAATTATTGTTCCTTGTATTCCATTATTCACTACAGTGGAATACCCATTTAGTGTTCCCCATTTAACATTCCATTTCAACGATCCCAAGTCAATAAACTCTGTGTTAAATTACCTCCATTCAAGATTTTCCTTAGTTTAGAACCCTTATCCAGTGGTCCCCACAGAGACCTTAAATAAAGGTTTCACTATGTATTGAAAAACATTCCAAATAAAATTTTATAAACTACATGTGTTACATTATGTTAAGTACCAACTTCAATTCAATAAGCCATCCTTGTTAAAATCTCATACAAATGCTGTTTTGTTAAATTTTGGTTCATATGAAGAATGGGTTATTTTGGATGAATAAAACCAAAATTAAATATGACACAATAACAAATTTCACTGAAGTCAATTCAGTATCTTTGGATAAGAAACATTCTTGACTGATTCTTGGGTTAGTTGACAGTTTTTCAGCCACCCAGGTTCTTACAGTATTGAACTACAGAATGACTATGAACAATGAACTGCAAAGAAACTGATCATGGAATTTTAAGATATCAACCCAGTATTTCACTGAAAATAACAAAGAAAGCTATGGAAGAGGGTAAGTCAGAACAGTTGGCCTTCAGGCCAAGATCTGAACCCTTGACCTAGTCCTGAGAATGAAGCAAGAGCGTCACTCATTACACTGTATTCATTATGTATTCCTTTTATGCAGTTTGTGCACTGAATGTATGATAAAGGATTTGTTGAGTTTAATAATACCACCCCAGCATGAACCAATTTCATTTAACAATTGCTGTTTGCACAAACATCTTTCTCCATTTCTTCTCTTATGTTCTCATGTTAAATGTCTCTTAATGTTCAATATTAGAGTCAATTTTAACGACCACACAACATACTTTTTACTACTATCACACTATATGTTTCGACCTCAAGAGGTCATCCTCAGGTGTACGAACACAGCTGTATAATTACACACCAATTACACCTGAGGATGACCTCTTGAGGTCGAAACATGTAGTGTGATAGTAGTAAAAGGTATGTTACTCGTATGTGGTTGGTAAAATTGACTCTAATATTGATTAAATACACAACAGGATGCAAGAAACAATTAAAGTCTCTTAATGTTGTTTTACATCTCACCTATATGTTTTGTGGTACAGAGATGCAAGACGGTGGTGGATGGTGGCAGCACGGAATTGATAAATGGGCTGGCGTGGGCCGGGTGTGTCAAGGTCACAATATTTCAATGCCTTCATGAGAAACTCTGCTACCTCCTTCTCTGCCTCTTCCTGGCTCTGAACAAACATTGACACACTTACAGAAAGCATGGTTCCAATCTATATAGTGGAATAGCACCAATGATAGCTCCCAGAATGCTCAGGTACTGATGCTGAAAGGTTTAGGGATCAATTCTCATATCGTTGCTACAAAATATCATCAGTTCACAAAGTCTCCATCATCACCACCACTTTGTGGAGTTGGTAAACTGTCTATTATAATACGAGGGTTGGAACTTCAATAGTGGCAACACTGCTGTAGACGCCATGCAACGGAACCAAATAATGTCGCTTATACCACACGTTAGTTACATACCTACCTTACCGCAGAGCAAATGGAATCTCCCTTCCCACATCACGTGCATGCACAGTGATAAGAAGAACAGAGCCTCATGTTAGCTGGCGGTCTAATGTAGTGTTGTCACGTTTTCAAAACAGGAACAATGGAGTTGGATAAAGATTGAATGTGCCAGAGGTCGTACAGCATGACAGTGTCATCAAGGTCTTCAAAAGGCTTGCGATGAATCTGCATTGTCTTACAGAACAGTGGCAAGGTGGGTAAAAGCCTTCAACAAGGGACGACAAAATGATAAGAAGAACAGAGCCTCATGTTATTGTCTTACAGAACAGTGGCAAGGTGGGTAAAAGCCTTCAACAAGGGATGACAAAATGTGGCAGACATGCGTCGGCCAGGTCATCCTAGTGTCAGTGAAGAAGTGTATGCTCTTTTCGCATTACTGGAGAGTGATCAACGCCATACGATTCGTGAGCTGGCCCAAGAGGCAGGATTAGTGCATATGACTGTGCTTCACATTCTGAAGGAACGCCTGGGCTACGATACAACGCTGCTCGTAACCACTTGGAGTTCTATGAGCACGAAGGAGAGGCTTTCTTATGCCATATCATTAAGCCGGATGAGACATGGGCCAAATCGTATGAGTCACAAATGAAACGCCAATTGAATGAATGGCGTCATTACGGGTCACCACGAAAATCAAAAGTTTGTCAGTACCCCAGCAATGTGAAAGTTTTGGTGATTCTCGTGTACGACTGTGATGGTGTTATCCTAACGCATACCGTTCCCTGACAGCAGACCGTCAACGTCCAGTATTACTGTTCATTTTTGGAACACAACCTGCAACCAGCTTTGAGAAAGAAGCAGCGACACTTTCTGCAGAACCCACCCATCATTTTGCAGGACAATGCTTGGCCACATGCAGCGCAGGCTGTGGCTGATTTGTTTGATCGATGGGGCTGGGAAGTGCTGTATCATCCACCATACTCCCTGGACTTAAGCCCTTGCGACTTTGACTTGATTCCTAAGATGAAGGAACCACTTTGTGGCATTCGCTTCAGAACTGTTCCATAGATTCTTCAGGCAGTAGACCGCTCCATTCAAACTATCAACATAACAGGCGCTAGCAACGGGTTGTACACAATGCTGGTGACTACACTGAAGGGCAGTAGAACTTCAAAACATGTATTTATTTTGTTATCAGTTGTAAATAAATAGTTGCCACTATTAAAGTTCCAACCCTCGTACATCTCTTTCCACCTTCTTCTTGGTCCTTCTGTGTCTTGTCTACCAGACAGACAATATTTATAGGCTTGAAGTGGAATGTATGTCTGTTACATCACTTGCATACATATTTTCCATTTGTCTCTATAGTCTATAATTTCTTCATGTAAAGGGAAAATAACCAATTCATTTCTTACCTGATCTGTCCTGGTGAAGATAAGAAAAGAGGACATGCATTCCACAAAGTATCAATACTAAATTAATAGCATCAGTCATATATTATTTTCAATCCTGAAGAAAACTGTCAAATTAAAATAAAATATATGAGCATATTCCTTCAAAATCCATTTATTTTATTACAACTATAGTGCAAGCACAATATAATGAAAATTTATAAAATTTGTATAAATGTTCATTCTGATAAGTACTCATAATCACCTACTGTGACAAGGTAACATTTTGAGGAGCTGGCTTATGTTCTTCTATAACATTTTGGAATGGTGCTGACCATGCATGCTTAAGCACCTCTGCTTCAAGGCTGAGTAAATTCTCTTTTCAGACATACTGTACTAGTTATATTCTCAAATGCTTTCTTCTCGTCACCTACACAAGGGAGATGCCAGAGGATGAATTAATAGTATGTGTACCTTAACTGACTGCCTGTTATGAACTGTTTTGGAAGAAAAACTGTAAGCACTGCATAAAATTTCACCTTTTATGCAACAGTTTCCTGTATATATGAGGGCTATTTGGAAAGTAATCTCCATTTGCTTGCATAAGCAAGGTAGCATCACATGACTCACTGACTTTGTAAACCATCACATAACTGGTCACCTAGTGTTTGATTTTGTCTTTAGAGAGTGAGTTGTCATGTGTCCTGTTATCGATAATCTTGTCAGCTGCGAAATTCACACTGTTATCGCCTTTCTTCATTCTAAAAACATCAGTGCTGTTGAGATTCATCGTAAATTATGCATGGCAGCTCACGGTCAAAATGTAATTTGTGAAGAAACTGTAAGACAATGCTGTAGAATGTTCTAAGTTGGGTGGGCAAACAAAATGGTAAGCCATCTGCAGTTAGTGATCATAAGACTATCATAAGTTTTGCACAAGACGGGTTCTACAAATGCTCATGGGTGCACACAAAATGCAGAGGGTGGCTTTAGCTTTGACTTTTTTAGAGTGATACCACAAAGATGGCAATGAATTTCTCAATCACATCATAGAAGTAACAAGTGATGAAATCTGGGCTTCACTTATGAATATTGAAACCAAATAGTCAAAGCAGATGATGCACACACATTTGCAAACAATTAAAAAAGTTTAAATAAACATCTGCTACCAGAAATCTTATGGTAACTGCTTTCTGGGACAGGAAATGAGTGCTGATGGTGGAATTCATGCAAAAGCAATGACAATAACATCAGATGTGTATTGTGAAACAATTAAAAAAAAACTGCACAGCACAACTGAGAACAAAAGGCGTGAAGTGCTGATATGCCATGTAGTGCTTCTCCATGACAATGTGCATCCACATACAGCTGCTTGCAATCAAGCACTGGCAAAGCATTTCAACTGGGAGTTGTTTGACCACCCTTCTTACAATCCCGATCTTGCTCCGAGTGACTGCTACCTGTTTACCTACCTGAAGAGCATGTTATGATCACAGCACTTCAACAATAATGAGGAGTTGATGGAAGAAAATGTGGTATTCTCTGATACAACAGGTACCTCAATTCTGGCAGTGACTATGTTGAGAAGTAGCTTAAGTATGTCCGCATTTTCTACACATAATTTTTTTTCTCATTGCTTGTTCTGTTAACAGCTCACTGGAAGTTACTTTCCAAATAGCCCTTGTATAAAGTTAAGAAATTAATTGTGATGATGATTTTTGTCACTGAAATGAAGCTCTTGTTATAACTAACATTCATTCTACCATTGTTACCCTGCATTACAACTAGTAAAGGTATTTTTAAACTTCTGGGGATTTCTATCCTATGACAGATAAGTCTTTCAATATGCATGTATGTTGCCAGTCATCTTTCTTAGTGGGCGTTCATGTTTAACATTTAGAGAAGAAACAGTTTTGGTATGGCTTTAGGATATAGGAACATGTATTCAGAAGAAGGACAAAACAGACCATTTCACAGAAGAGAGGATTGAGAAACCAAGGTATTTGGAAATGGTGATTTCTGTCAATAAATTATCACATGCAGGTTGCTTAATTTTCTTTCCTTTTCCATCTTGTTCTTGCTGAACCAGATGTTGGAATATTAAGTCCATTTCCCTTCTGAGCATTAGATCAATGCTACCACTATTATCATGTGCTTGTTAGATTAAGGGAGTGTGCAGTGACTTTAAACTTTACCCCTTTTATCAAAGGTCATTACTTGGATTATTAATGATAGGAAAAAATTCAGAAAGTCTGAGTAGTTCTAGCCAGCAAGGAAACTAGAAACTGATGTAGAAAAAGCAGCGCAATTTCCACTGAGGAGCCAAAATTAGGATCCGAAGGACAATATTATGATACATACCTGAACTATACCAGGGGGCCATTTCCCTGGAGGTAAAGTAGCTGGGCTGTGAAGCTGACCATTCACCTCCATCTATTGCTGAGGTCAAGAATGCAGGAGCTATACCTCCACTCCCCCATGTCTTCATAGTACAGTGCTTAATTAATTAAACTCGGGGACAACTTTTTACCTGAATTGTGGGTTTGTGGGCAATATGAGCACTGAATAGCCATATTCTCAATATGTTTTGTGGGGGAGGTGCAAAACAATGAGGCTTTGAAACTGCAGAAAATAATCCGATATTGAAACAAAGCATAGTAACAGCTAGAACAAAGCCCCGAGTCTTCTGCAAACAAAGATCATCTGACTAACATAATGAAGTTAAACTGATGGAGGATGTTGGTGGTAATAATGAATTACTACCAAAAGCTTCCGTCTACATTTCATTTAGATTTGCATAACCACTCATAAAAACCATACGAAGTATCAATCCACAGAAAGATGCTTATGAAGATATCTAACAGCGTGAAGACTCTGTGTTTTAGTACTTACAAAGGCCAGTTAGGCTTAATGCTCTGAAGGTTGATGAGGGAGACTGGACTTAACAATCACTCAGTCATAAGAAGATTAGTTACTTCAGACCTGGGGCCACACTATAGTTCAAGCGGTTAGCTGCTAGCTTCCCACCATGGCAGCCCGGGTTCAATCCCGGGTCTGGTCAAGTGGGATTTGTGTTGGACAAAGCGGCACTGGGGCAGGTTTTCTCAGAGTACTTCGGTTTCCTCTGCCAATCTTCATTCCACCAATTGCTCCATAATCACCCTCACCTATCATCTGGGGCTGGTACAAGGGACTTAGTCCCACCCCACTAGCAACAAAAAAAAAAAAACTTCAGACCTGTGTTTTCTTTCTTGGTCTCATACAATCTGCCATTATTACCTTCATGTTCAATTCTGGAAAGTCTTGCAAGAGAGTGCCCATGGTGAACAATGTTGTGGACAGTTCCCATATCACAGTGTCCCAGATTGCTGGGTTATTCTTCCGAGTATTTAAAACTTGCACTGCTTTTTGGTAGCTACTCAAAGCCTGAAATGTGGTGACATTTTGGTAACACAAATCTAAGGACAATTAAATCATATATATTATAAAAAGAAGACCATCACATTTCAATACGTAATTCTTGTACCCTCATTTTTATAGCGAAATTAAGGAGGAAAAATAAATGAAGCTCACAACTAATCCATTTATTGTGTACATGTTATAATGTATATACAGGTGTTTTATGACTTTAGGGCATAACTGCAAGAGGTGATTTCCTAGGTCTTTGTGATCAAAAAGGTTCATATAAACATGTGTCCGATTTTGGACATTTACGGAGTTATGACCATTTTAAACTCAGAGTAGAAGGTAACACTTACTGACAATAAACGGAACAAAATAATAAACCAGCATAATACATGATACATTTAAAGTATTAATGTAAAGTTAACTTCGTGAAATTACCTTTAATTTGAATTGATTGGTGCTTAAAGCTGATTTTCGAAATGCCACTGCCGGCCACAACACAGGCTGCCCCTCGGTTGTGAAAGGCGCGGGTAGCACGTAGCAGCTTCAGCTGGCTGTTTCTTATGTGGTCAGCGGTGTCCAGAAAGCGACTGAGCAAAACAGCTCGCGCTGCCACCTTCACATTGTAAACCATTTCTTTCATCCATCCCCACACATAATAATCCAGTGGGCTCAAGTCTGGAGACGTGGCTGGCAATTCTTCATGTACTCGTACGTGGACTGCGGTGTACCATATGAACAATGCCTTCTTCATTGATGCCTTCATTAACACCATGCTCGGCTGCAATACGAACGCTGGAAAGGCTACTGGTATCTTGCAATGCCTGGTAAACTCCAGTAAATATTCCCCGGTTTGGTATTCTATGATTCGGAAACCATTGCTGATATTCAGCTACGGCAAGAACTGAGTTACCATCACAAAACCCGTACACATAAATCATATCTGCATACTCCTCAAATGAAAATGTAAATGGCATCGTGAATGTAACAGACACAGTGAGATGGGAACTGTTCTGAACACCAGTAGCCGCCACACTAGCCGTGGCTGGACATACAAACCCACCACACCTTAGGTACCTCTCAAGTGTTGAGATAACAAGAACACTCTGTCTGTAGCTGGCTAAAAATAGCGACCCGCCAAATGATGGGCGCGGTTCACACGAGGGCGTGTACGGGAAACCACCTCCTGCAGTTATGCCCTAAAGTCGTGAAACACCCTGTATATTTATTTTATCCATGTGGTCTCCATGTGCATCACTTATTTCATCCAATGAATACTGTTAGTAAATCTAATAGTGGTTGATGTTATTTATACCACATTACAAGTGACATATGGTTCGTTTCAGTGCTCCTTGTGACCCTGAAATGCCTACCTGTTCCTAAAAATGAATTCAGGGGGGAAAGAGAAACAACTGTTAGGACCAGTGTTTCATATTTTGGTGATGTGATGCTGATTTCCTCATTATCCACAATATTAACTTTTAAATAGAAAATGAAGTGAAACTCAAGTTATCCAAGCAAAGGTACTGTGTGTTTTGAGCTGGCTACTTTATGTTGCTACAGGAGGACCTCATTTTGGTTAATGTTTTTAGATATAAGGATAGATTAAATTCTTTATCTTCCTTTCGAAAACCAAGGTCACACTTCTACATGGGTTATTCCCCAGAGTGAGACACTACATTTCCGGAAATTATGTGGGATCTGCTTGGTGGACAGATGTAAACTGTGAAACGTAATTCGACTGGCAGTCACACTTACCTTATTATAAAAGTGACGTTCTTGTCCCGCCAATCCTGAATGTCGGCCACTCAAATCAGGAGAGTGAAAGTGAGCACACATTCTCATCAAGCGGCCAGTGTTGGAGTGTAGCAATGCGAGGTTGGCTTCATCATGCACAACACTGAATGCCTTCACTCCAGCCTCCAAATGATACAGGGACTGAGTGAACAGTTTCTGGAACACGCTCTCATGAGGCTTCTGCTGCTGCTGGTTCACCTCTTCCTTGTACCTTGCTGCAAGGAACAGGAAAGTCAGCTGCTATATTTTCTGACTCATCACAATGAACAAGATATGAAAAATGTTCTTTGTAATCTTCCAAACTTTATTCAACTTTATACTGAGTGGTCATAAAACAGAAAAACAAAAACAAACTCCATGATTTTAGTGTGCAAGCGAACTATACCGACTGACACTTGTCGGCGAAGTTTAATTTCAACTTTTGTGGACAGAGGGTGTTGCATGGTCAGTGAAACGAATCCTCATGGCCGTTAATTTCGGTTTTCTAGACTAAGAGTTACAAATCTATTATTACAAATACAGAACCATCATTACAAATATAACCGCACTACTGATACAGTGTTTTGAGTCAGAAATTAATCTTCCTTTATTTCATTACTCAGCCATAACAGTGAAAAATACTACAAATAAAAGTTTTAGATTGTTAAGAAATTATATTTTATTAATAAAATTTCACAAAAATCTGTTCAGTAACAGAGAGATTAAACTTGTAAATGGACATAACCTCCATATTATGTATTAATTTTGTACACTGTATACAAAGACCACATTAACCCTTTCGCGCGGTGATTTAAATTCCGCTACCGTGTCTCTCCGGCGGTAATATATTCAGCCGGCCATTTAAATTTTGCTCGAAAATGATTTATTCATTATTGTTCTTAAATTCTATGAGATAGGAACATGAAACTTTCACTAAAATGANTATCGCTAGCCAGATTAGCTGCAGTAAATTCAACCTTTATGTTATCATAACAAGTGTTGGTGCTTCTGCGTTTCATTTTCCATCCATTTTGGCGGCATAAGACGTCGTAGGGGTGACCACAGAATTCATGAAGTTATTCTAAGAACTGGCTGGTATGTAGTGAACGAAAGCAGAGCTTAGCTGGCTCAAAAAAATATTTATGGTCATCCCTCGAAACGACCACCAAGGTCAATACGATAAAATGGAGTCAACTGGAGCGATAATACATGAAGGAATGAGTTCTTTTCCCTCCCCCACACACACCCGTATCGTCACAGGGGGTGACCACAGTGTTCTGCCTTAATTTGTGGCGTTTTTCTAAGAACTGGCTGCCATGTACTGTGCGAAATCAATCGATCTTGCAAGAATAAAATTTGGACATCCCTCTTCTAAGAATTCCAATTGAGTGTGTTAGTGTGGCCAGCTCAGGGCAATATGATATTATAAACACAGCACATATCACGTCTCTGCTGTTTATAACTTCATAGGAAAGAAAACACACCATTCATAACAGCTTGAAGGAGGAAAGTTCTACCAGAAGCAACAGGAATTTGCTGCAAGACAGGCATATGTAACGATGACTTAGCGCTCTTAAACTCGTGTGTCATTAAATATAGTTCTCCTGACAACAGGCCAGCGAAAAATCTAACAATCTACAGCAAAACCATCAATTATTATGGGCGTTATAACATAGGTGTGCAGCTGGACGAAACATTGACGTCGAACCCCCCCAGACGATTTAAATACCTTGACGAAACATACACGTCAAACCACGCTGAACGGTTAAGAAACAAGGAGTTCAAGGATTCAGTCCATTAACAGCTTCCAACTGCATTCTTTGCAGCTTAATAGCTCTGATCACAATCTCAATATTCATTTATGGGAGACATAAATCATGTGCATGGATATCATACTGCATACACAGCCTTTTACAGTTACATTTTGTTATAGCGTGTGTAAGAACATCCCAAATAAAACTGTTATTAAAGAATACTAGTGTAAGATCAGGGAGATGGAAGAATAGAATTAATATGGATCACAGAGACATAGGTTGCAAGGGGGTTGGAATTCTTTCAGAACTGTGTCTAATGGTGGGCTTTCACATTACTCACAGAACAACTGCACTTTCCTACCACAGTTAGTTTAGTACAGGTTCCTGAACTCCGTACACAAGGGTATAATGGTGTACAATGTATTCCATCACTACTATTTATACAAACATCAGTTTCTTAAACATCAATAAATTATGAAGAAAGCCGTATTCTGGGATGTGGCACCATGTAAATATTGTATTAACTGACATTTAGAAGGAACATATCGCCTACATCTTCAGTGTAGAAGAAAAAGAAGAAAAATCCACGAGTGAGGAACCAGCGTGAGCAGGTGCTGACCGACTAATGTTGAGTCAAATAAACCCAGCTATATAAGAGCAGGAAGAGAAGGGAGAGGGGGCTACATGGGAAAAGTAAAGAGGAGAGGCGAAGGATCTGTGAGGATGGACTCGCAGGTATAGAATACTGTGTTGGTGGAGAAAGGCAAGTTTAAAGGAGGGCGTTAACCCAGAGGCTTCGGGCTGCGATATCAGTCGGGCTTGGACACACGTGGCCTTGTGGATCTGGCATCATGTCCCAGAGGTTCTTGAGGGAACAGATGAGAGGCTTCCATGACTTGCTGAGACAAAACCCCACCTCTCTGTTCATATTAACGGGATAGAGTTCAATCTCAATGGACTCCTTAATGATGTGATCCATATCCTCAAACCTCAAATCTTACATCAATAAATTAACTGACTGCATCAATATTCAAACTTTGGAATACAATTACCTCACAGACTTCATCATCTTTGTGGAAAATGACAAGCATATGCATATAGGCAGTCACATAGCTATTCAAGCATGAATGCGATATCCTATTCATTACTTTCACCACAACTTGGAGAGTAACTGGCTGGTTAAAATATCAAGAGGTTTAGAACTGGATGATAAATTGTCTCCAAACAGTTGAACTAGATTCCTCATAAACATAACTCAGGCATATTAATCCAGTGGTTCTCAACCTCTGTCAGACTGCAGCCCAGTAAATATTTTTTATAAGAAGAGGGCCCAGTACCAGCAGCTGAGAAACACTGCATTAATCCACTTACTGGTTATGGAAGAAGAAACATAAAACACAGGAAACTTCAATTCAAATTTCTACACTAAGATGCAAATTTGACTCTTCCCAAATACAAGACAAGCCTCAAAGTGTTCAGTGGAAATAATAATACTACCTGCTGCTAGGTTCATGTACATAACTCCTAGCTCATTATGAATATTTCCAAGTCTGCGCTGGAGATTGTTCTTCTGCTGGTCATGGGACTCCAAGGCCAGTGCTTTCTGATAACAGCAGCAACTAGCCTGCAGCATCTGCTCCATATTATCAACAGTCTCAGGGATTACATCTTGCTCTGCAAATAAGAAAAGAGTAGCTGCATGCCCCTCTTGTTTTACTCCTAGGGAAGGTGCCTCTGGTGCCCAATGGAGAGGAGGTTGGGTGGGCTCCAGAACCAATCTGGATGTAAATGAAGAAAAAAATCTTTCTCTTGCCAGGAACCAAACCACAGTCATCCAGCCCTTAGCCCATTGTCATGCCAACTAATCTATCACAGCTTTGCATAATTTCTGCAAAAAATAAAAGTTAAATATGAGGTGTATCCACAAAATAAGTTCTGTCTGCAAACAGTGCCACTACAGCACTGCAGTCACTATGGTGCGCATGCATGCAGAGTCTGTTGGTTCTTTTTGAAGGCCTGGATGCCATTTGCAGACAATCTAACTGTGTTTATGCATCGTCCTGTGTGTTTACAACGTTCAAGAAAATCAAGAAGCCCGCTGCATGTGAAATGTGGTCTGTAATCCTTTTCTTGAATGCAAGAAACATGAAACTGGCTGACATTCATCAACTTTGTGAGGTGTATGAAGAACATGCCATGAGTGGTTCAGTGGTAAGGAGATGGGTGAGAAATTTTAATGAAGTACGTGAAAATGTGTATGATGATCCGTGGAGCAGCCAACCATCTGTGGTTAATGAAGATTTGGTGCATGCAGTGGAAAAGAAGATTCAAGAGAACAGACAATTAGGAAAATGTGTTCATGCTGGGTGCCGAAGATGCTTACGCATGAACATAAAATGAAACTGCAGGCCAGTGCATTGATCTTTCTGACATGATACAGTGAGCAAGGTGATGACTGCTTAAGCCGCATAGTCACAGGAGTCAAAACATGGGTGTCACATGTAACCCCTAAATCGAAGCAGCAGTCCATGCAATGGAGGCACACTTCATCGCCAATAAAGAAAAAATTCAAACACACCATTTCAAATCGCAAGATCATGCGCACAGTGTTTTGGAAGAAAAGAAAGTGTTCTGCTTGTGGAATTATTGCCTCAAGGCTCAACAATTAATGCAGGTGTCTATTGCGACACGCTTAAGAAACCGCGTTGTGCGATCCAGAACAAGTGACATGGCATGCTTAGTCAGGGTGTTATGATTCTTCATGACAACGCCTGCCCATACACTGCAGCCGCAACGCAAGATCTCATCATGACATTTGACTGGGAACAATCTGATCATCCCCCCTACAGCCCAGACTTAGCACCAAGTGATCTTCATGTGTTCCTGCATCTGAACATTTTCTTTGGTGGCCAGCAGTTCCACAACAACAAAGAGGTCAAAGAAGCCTGCATTGCAGGAGGCATCATTCTACGATGCAGATATACAAAAACTGGTGCCCTGCTACGACAAGTATCTCAAAAATGGTGAAAACTATGTCGAAAAGTAGCATACAGTATGTACATCAAATGACAATATAAATGGCTTGGAAATAAATTGTTTTTTTAATAACCCATCAGAACTTACTTTCTGGATAGCCTACATACATTATGGTAAAACAGCATGGAAAGTTTTGATCAAGTTTTCTGAAAAAATAATGCCAGGAACAAAGAAAAAACTGTTTTCAAAATGACGTGAAAGTTTCAGTTGGACAAAATTTAGAGGATGGGTGAACAGTGTACAAACCATCAAAGGACTACAAAATTCCATTCCAAACACTCTTAAGGAAAGTTTGTTGATTGCACCTAAAACTATGGAGAAATGCATATTTTGGAAGGGAAAATTCTGTTAAATTTCACCTTGCAAGATAAGATTAAAACTGTCAGCTACGTAAGTGAGATGCGGTCCATTGGTTTAGGATTAGTGCAACCACTGTCAGACAATTTGTGTTTCACATGGCAAGGATAAGATGGAGAGACAGAAATCCCTCAGTAATGTACCTGACTCTGGATGTTTTATTTCTGATGCAAAATTTGAATAGTGATAAACATTTCAAATAAAGACCTTGATAGCTCTACTATTTATGACTTTATTGCCATGGCTTTTCAACTTTGCTTTAGAATATGCCATTAAGAAGGCCGAGGAAACACAGGTGAAATTAGTTGAGTTCACCCATATTTTTACCTTGCAACAACAGTTTATACTCACGGTAACTTGAAGTGCCTTCATGTGATATACCAAGTATGGCCAGATCCTTTTCCACTTCCATCATGATATCACAGTCTAAAGTGGTGGAGTGAGCATAGTCCTTACGATGAGTGTCCACCTGAGTCCAGTTCTGAACAATCATAAAGCAGCAGTCTCCAGCGCGGCCCAGGAGGTAACTCTGCAATCCCACACTACATGAAGAACTTGCAAGTGCCGCCAACACACGAAGCACATGTACAATGTAATGCAGGGATCTGCCTGTAACAGCATCAGAACAGTGGAAAGTCATTACTTCCACATGCAGAGTTTTCCTTCAGTTGAACATCTCACCTGTCTTGTTTCAATCATGCCAGTAAAGGTAAAAAAGTAAAGCTATCCCTGTACCAGGCCGTGAAGGCCCATAGGGTTGTGAGACGTTGAGGGTCCCACACTATCTAGAAAATAGGCTCAAAGACGGCGGTAAGGTTGTCAGCCTTACGTGCCGGCTGTGCTTTACTCCCCAGAAAAATTATTTAATTAATTCCTGGTACTCACTTCTGTTAGAGGCTGAGTAAACCCCAGGGCCTAGTGCGGCTGGAAGGATTAGGTCAACTGAAAAAATCCAATGACCTCATTGGGACTTGAACCCGTGACATAACGGCTTGTAGCATAGCCCCTCGATCAACTACGCTACCGCGTGCCCCTCAATCATGCTAGTGAAAATTATAACCTTTTGGGTATGCTACATCCACCTAACAGCTGTCTTGTAGTGATAAAATCTTACTCAGGTGAACAGCAATGTCACTCCAAGGCAGATATCTTGACACAGCTGATCAGCAGAGAAGATTCTATCACGTCTAGTTGCAGTGACAGCTTCATGTCTTACATAACTCTCATACTTCATAAAATTTTGAAGCAGTCTGATATGGGAGACCCTGATTAAAGCTTTCCATGAAAATATTAATTTGAATTACATATTTAAACACTTTAAGAGCATAACAATACTGGAAAAAGTGGGCGATCCTTAATACAGTACAAAAGGGTTTCAATGTGTATGTGTCTTTGTGATAATCACAAGGGAATACTTCTATGGCATCAATCTTTATGAAAATCAAAATGCCCCTACAGCTTCCTGTATGAACCTCTCACATTAAATTACTCAAAATGTGTACAGTAGTTCTCAAGTTCAAACATATGCATGGACAGATAAACAGGTGTGACCTCACCGATATATGGTAAGATTATACACATCATGCAAAGAATGTACAATCAGCCTTTCTAACTTCTCTATTCACCCCATTAAATATTTGTCAAACTAAAACATGTTGATCTAAAGTTCTCACAATGGCATTTAAAGCTGTGTAGACTGTGTAGTCTGTTGAAATTCAACCAAAGTCTTGGTGAACAAATCACTCTATCTTCAGGGCTGAATAAGGTGAGCAAGATACCAGTGCAAAAGCACGTGGCAAAGACCTGAATCCATGCTGGTATCTTGCTCGGCTTATTCGATCCTGAAGATGGTGGCGATATGTGCCCTCCAGAACGTTAACATCCAAAGGGCTTTCATGACCTGTGCTGATAAATTCAAAGGTCCTTCCACAACAGAGGTTAGATCTGTGATTTATGCAGTGAATTCTGACCTTGTGACCATATTTGGAGGGATGACATCATACCTACTTGTTCTAGTGAATAAGGCTTCTCAGAACCATTTGAAACAACTGTGTTACAAAGGGCATCAGGCAGAGGACCATGTTCTGACACCATCAGAACAATACAGAGGGCCAGAAAGAAATTGCTGTGCCAGCAGATCAAGACCATTGTAACTGATCTCACCAGAAGTGATAGTCAAGAATTTAAAAAGTGATGTATATCTGATGAAATGAATGGAATGCAGGATGAGGAAGAAGATGGGAATGTTGGCCATGAATATGAAAGGGTGAGCAGTGAACATGTGGTAAAAGATGGAAACTGTGAAGACATTGAAGCTGAAACAGATGATAGGAATGGAACACAGTGGGACTGGTGTGGCTGCGCCATAGCTCAAGCGGTTAGTCGCTGGCTTCCCACCGCGGCGGCCCGGGTTCTATCCCAGGTCTGGTGAAGTGGGATTTGTGGTGGACAAAGTGACGCTGGGGCGGGTTTTCTCAGAGTACTTCGGTTTCCCCTGCCAATCTTCATTCCACCAATTGCTCCACAATTACCCTCACCTATCATCTGGGACTGGTACAATAGACCCATTTCCTATCACAGGATAGTCTCACATTCTGAATCCCTTCCAATCTGGTAAATATACTGAAAAAGTTGCTAGTGTCATAAATTATTACCATGAAAAATTGTTCTGCTATAGAAAATTCTCATTTTTTTCTTGATCCTTGAAATTCTGCCAAATTCTGATCTTGACGAAAGTCAATCTCATACATACCTACAGAGTAGATACAAAGTATTGTGACATGTTGCGCAATGGAGGACAACCCCTCCCCCCCAACAGCAGCGTTGCATTGTGGTCCCACGTCACAGCG
>NW_019731275.1:245798-263631 GCF_002891405.2 Cryptotermes secundus | reverse complement strand
CCTCCATTGCACAACATGTCACAGTATAAAATAGAGTAGACAAGGAGTGAAGACAGATTAAAGAACTATCTTTATTGATTTGTTTATTATGAATTTCTTGTGTTGACGGTTTTATAACAGTAAAACACAGATTAAAGAAGAGTACTTCAGGAAAAATACAGAGCAGAAAAGCATGTCATATGATAACCTAACCATGTGGATGTCAGAGCATAATAACAAGTGCTCTAGAAAAGTTGAAGTTTGTGGTTACTCAATACACATTTCTCTGAGTTAAGAGGTATTAATTCCTGTCAGTTACTTCTTATTCTTATATGATAAAGTTAAATATAAATTCCCTTTCCAATATAACTACTCATACATACAATTTAAGCATCAAGTTTCTGTACTAATAAGTACCACATACAAACAAAATTCCAAAAATTTTGTTCTCTGAATTTTGCTATATAGCTAAGCATGCCAGTGTAATTTCTAAGTACTTCATACCATAATTTTCAGCAACATAATCACTTTCTGCCAGGGTGACATACACAAGACAGGCCTTCTCATATAGCAGTGTCTTCAAGTGGATGCTCCATGACATTCTGTCCTTATTATCTGGCCGCTGCCATGTGGGTAGGGCCTCCGTCCTGGACTTGCATAAGAGGGCCTTTGGAGAACTACAAGCACCATCAACTGCGCCAGCTGTCTCACCTCTCACATTGGCACCCTTTGTCTTACTGCCTGTGGCAGTCACTGGAATACCTTTCTCTTTCCTCTTCTTTTTGGTTGTGCCTGTCAGAGCTGGCCCAGATATATCAGGCAGTTCCTCATTCTCTTTCTGAGGTGATAAAGGTGAGTAAGGCATCGGAATGGCTTGGAAAGGTCTCGCCATCTTTGGAGTGTCTTGTTCCTGTGGCTCTGGCTTACTGCCTTTCATGTGTTTCTGAAAAGTCTGCACATGTGATAAAGGCAGGTCAGTTATAGCATTACCACAGAATAAAGAATCAAGAGCTGTATTTCCAAATTTTCAGTAACCTTAAAAATATCATAAGAGTATGCACTATGAGTAAGACATATAATACTTGTTACTTGGCAGTTCCCAGGGTACACACACACACACACATGCAGTATATTTATAATATAAAATAACAGCATATGTTTAATGTCAAGCACTACCAATTCAATATATAAAATGTGCAGAAAGATATACTCTAACGATGTAAACATATTTTCCAAATGTAATCATTTCAATTTTGCACGCTTCAGCGTCATGATCATTTACTGCGAATATATCATATAACATTATAGATATCACAGTGCATAGTCAGAAATCATTTTCTTGTTATCCTTTTTAATATTAGACAAAAAATGTTTTGAAAAGTCCTCAGCTTTGATGAGATCTATATTTTATGACACATCATAGTTCTTTTACAGTTATGTATTTTCTAAGAAAAATGATAAAATATGACTTGAGCTAACCACAAAGCAGGGGTTTATATTCAACCAATGCAAGCCAAAATTAAACTGACCTGACAGCTTTCTGTAAAGACTCACGGTATCAAATTTCACTGATATTTGTTCACTGCTTCCACAGAAGAAACATGCAGGCACTGTCTTCATAATACATGTTCATTTGATAAAAAATGCAGTAAGGCCAGAATCATCTGCTATCATTATTCAACTGAAAATGATCTCAACTTCATTGCAAAGATGACACCAGACACTAGTGTGTGATCTGTCAACCTCTTTGAGAGGCATGACAAGCTGTGCATGAATGGGACAGTTAGGAGCATGAATTTACAGCTTGATTGGGCCCTGATGAGGCATGATATGTCTCACACTGGTGTTACTGACACATCATCTATTGTGAGGGAAGATCACACTATTCATGGCCTGCACCTAAACTCTCAAGACAAGAAGGGGCTAACATACGTTATTGCCAAGGGCTCTTGGTGGTCATGCATCGGATTCAAGCAGTATTCCTGTTATAACCCATGCTAGGGCTTCTCATTTCTTTAGCTTCAATTCAAAAACACAAAGTAAATGCAATCCTGAAGTCTTGGATTTTCATAAACAAAATGCAGAATCATCCAACTCAATAAATATCTTTCACTAGAATATCAGAGGGATGAGAAGCAAAACTGATGGATTAATACACTCTTTTGAAAGAGACAACATAAACCCTCACATATTATATTCAAATGAGCATCATATGGTTGAATAGAAGCTGCTGCACCTCACAGTGAATGGTTATCTATTAGGCTCCAGCTTCTGCCAAAAAGGCCTGCTGAGGTGAGGTGTGTGTATTTTTGTTAGGAAAGATCAACATTTCAGCAAAATTGACATTCTCATCACTGTAAGGAACAGGACTTTGAAATCTGTGCAATTCAACTAGTAACTAAGACATCCAACCTAATGACATTAAGCTTGTACAGAGCTCCTCCATATGTTAATGAATTTATATATATATAGTGTTCATGGGTAAGCACACATGTGGAGGGGGGGGGGGGGCATGGGCCTAGTCACACTGAGAAACAATAAAGCATGGAGTTCCCCAAGAGTCAATTTTTGGGCCTTCGTTTTTCCTGATCTCTATAAATCTCTCCTACACTAAACACCTCATCAGTACCCATAATATATGCTCATGACACTAGTGTGACAATTTTTAGTAAAAATTTGGCTGACTTCTGCATACTAAGGAAGAAAATTTTCTCTCAAATGAATAAATGGTATTCTGTAAATAAGCTATCCCTGAATCTAGATAAAATAAATGTAATAAAATTTATAACAAAAAATTCACCATAATTTTCATTAAACATTAGATATAATGATAAATATATAGAAGAGGCAGTAATCACAAAATTCCTCGACTTACAAATTGATAATCATTTAAAACAGAAAAACCATATTGATCAATTTGTTTCAAAGATAAGTGCAGCAAGTTATGCAGTTAAATCTATGATGCATATCAGCAACACTTACACTATCAAATCAATTTAATTTGGTTACTTTCACTCTTTAATAAAGCATGGAATAATTTTTCAGGGGTTATTCATCTGACAGAAAAAAAGTGTTTACACTGCAGAAGAAAATCGTTAGAATCCTGATTGATGTCAAATCCTGTAATTCTTGTAGAGATCTTCATTTTGAATGTACATTTTCATGAATAAACTTCATTACAAATAATGAAGAACATTTTCAGACCAATGCAGATGTACACAGTTTTAACACAAGACACAAGCAATATCTTCATAAACCAACTGCTAACGTTGCATGCTTTCTGAAAAGTGCATACTATGCTGGGATCAAAATTTTTAATTATCTGCCATCTGATCTCAAGTCTTACGAATGAAAAAGCACAATTTAAAATAGGACTAAAACGATACTTAAACAAATACTTATTCTACTATGTTGATGAATACTTATTGTAAAAAATGACTCATCTATTTAAAGGTTGTGTAAATAGCATACGTTGACAGTAGTGATGTATACATGTATATGTATTTTTGAACAGCTTTATGTGTAACCACTGTGTTTTCTTGGGTTTCTTTATGTGACAACTTCAGCTGTATTGTACTTATATTTTTGTATTTATATGACATATTCACATCCTACAGTCATTCGGATTCAGGGACTGTAATGTAATGTAGAGTAAAGTAAAGCAACACCTGAAAGTGGTACTTCTCGTGAACCCCCTCTTGCTGTCTGCTGTCATCCTTGTCATTGCCATCAAAGTACTGCAAGCACTGCAGTCCCAAGGCAACATGTTGAAGCGCCATCTTACAGCGCTCTTCCACCCCACCACAAACAGGGGGAGGAGAACTGGCCTTTGATTCATCACTGGACACATCTCGTGAGGCAGTCTCTGGGGATGACACACACAGAGCCTTCACAGGAACACTGCTGCTGCTGTTGATGGAACCTTCAAAGCAATTACACTGAGTTACTTAACACTGTTGTTTCAATTAAACAGGTTATATACAATCAAATAAGATGAAAACATTTACATAAGTGGCAACCATGTGCAACCCACATAACCAAAAGAACCAGAGGCAACTACAACAGGAGGAAGAAAACTGCATTATAGTGAGTAGCAGAATCCTTAACCACAACAACCTGTACACCTGAAGATGGCCAGTCAGGCCGAAACATAGTGTCGAATAATGG
The DNA here is from genome assembly GCF_002891405.2 of Cryptotermes secundus. Lineage (NCBI taxonomy): Eukaryota > Metazoa > Arthropoda > Insecta > Blattodea > Kalotermitidae > Cryptotermes > Cryptotermes secundus. Next base: position 259,485 of record NW_019731275.1, on the reverse strand, counting down.
AATATGAAGAAAGAATAGTGAACAATGTTGCACTTAGACAGCACAAAAACTCCTAAGTCAGATCTATTACGAAGTGTTACTCCAGAATTTGTCTGGGGGAATTGAAGAAAACTATGGAAATTTTAGTTAGAATAATTGGTAACTCAGCTGAGATATTAAACTAACAACTCCCAGACACAAATCAAGAGCATCATACTGCTTGTGAACGTAGTGAATAGCGAACAAGATTGTTAATGATGAATAAGTAAAGATTTGGAAGGCAATGGTTATGACTTACTTCAAGGTCCTATTCTGAAGTGTGCCTGAAGAGACTAAGGAAAATGACAATCTGTCGAGATGACATGACACCTTACTGAAATTTGAAGCAGATATCTCCCTCATGCAAGTCTCTTCCTTTACCATTATACCAGTCTGCTCAATCAACATAATTTTCATTCAACCATAATTTATCTTGCCTCCACCACCATGATTAATCACAGTTCAGGGTCTTGTCAAACTGCATATCCTGTTCATCATTATTTTCACTGTCACACTAACACTGGAAGTGAAGGTTTCCGCACTATTCCATTTAAGAGCTGAATGCACAAGGTAGTAAAACCACAATGCAAGACAATCACCACAAATGTATTCAGCAAGTGGATTCAATTTTTTCCTGCTTTATATTTGTAAAGTAACTGCTTGTACTGTTATTTCCTAACTTATTTAGTTATGGTTCCTTAACTGCTTATATTCACAGGTGAATAAGGGAATGATTCTAAATGAGTAAGTGGAAAGGATGGGAAATGAAGTCTGGCAAGTTCCCACTGCACTAGCAGTAACTGATATGCTCAGGTATTATCACAGAATTACCCTCTTTTGGCTGTCCACTTTTCAGGACATAAGAAGCAAATTTTATCCTGCAGGTATGCACTACTCACTTCACTATACCTCACCAAAGCATCCTTGGGAACAAACCTGTAGTATATGAAGCTCTGTTAATTGGAAAAGACTTAAAACATCATTCACCTTCTCCTTGAAGCAATTCTGCAAGAACTTAGTGGCTCTTGGTGACAATGGTGGAGTATCATTTACTTTGGTGCTCATACAGAGTATTTCGCTTAGGCGGGGGTGGAGTCCAACTGGGTCCACTCAGATTGGCCTATTGTAGCCTGCTCTGAGTGATTATCATTGAGAATTTGGTGGAATGAAGATTGGCAGGGGAAACCGAAGTACTCAGAGAAAACCTGCCGCAGAGCCACTTTGTCCACCACAAATCCCACTTGACCAGACCCAGGATCGAACTCAGGCCGCTGCAGTGGGAAGCCAGCGACTAACCACTTGAGCTATGGCGTGGCCCATTCATATAGAGTAGAAGAGCGAGCTCAGTGGGGCAAAATGGTGCATGACATACAGGAGGAACATGAAAGTAGCAGGTTCCTCTCAAACATTGGTACCTATCTATCAGTTTGATCGATATCATAACCTGGAAGACCATTATCTGAACTCTCACCATCAAAAGAACCTCATATCTCAAAGGCTGCAGATATTAATGAGGCCTATATTTTGTGTCATTTATCAACTTACTGCAAGCTGAGCCATTTATGAGAACATTCATAACATGTGATCTGAGATTCATCAACAGGAAAAGCATTATTAGATTGATAGAGACCAAAATTAAACTTACTGTACAATGTTTAATATACATTTTCAACACAAAATTTCATTGAAATCCAATTTAAAAATTTAGCATATACAGTAAAACTTGGTTATAGCAACATCGGTTTCTGCGACACCTTGTCTATTGCGTCAAATATTCAATGGTACGAACTAATTCCTCATAAAGCAACTGTTTTTATACCTTGCTTAGTACGACATGCACAAATGCATCAACCTCGTATGTAACGTCATTTTCATTCCTGAATTTCTCTGATATGGACATTGAACGTAATTTAGAAAGTGTGTATTGGGCAAGTAACAGGAAACAGATGAAGATAACTGATTACTGTACTCGTATCTAGGTACAGTAAGGCACAACAATTGATGTAATCTACTGTAATTTGGTGAGTAGGCCTACCTTTAATATACAGTATTATTGCGGTGTGTATTGTCAGCGAAAAGCGCTGTAATATGCCTTTGATATTACACATTTGGGCAATTCCACGTTAATGTTATGTTAGTCTGTACTTAACAACGTATTTCACTAAAAAATGCAACATTTGAACTCGGTTTTTGGTAGATTTTTACGTGACTAACATAAGGCTACTGTGGAAGTGCCCATTTCAGTTACAACGACATTCGTTTATAACGACACTATTTTTAGGTCCCTTTGATGACGTTATAACCAAGTTCTACTGTATATGAATATATGCATATATGAATGCATTCATTTATGCTAAGATTATGTATGAAACTTGTACACACTTCTTTGACAAAATATCTGGACTTCATGGATGGTCTGATAAGGTTTCTAGATAACAACCCAGTACCTTGAAATAAGTTCTCATCCACACCATTTTTTCCATCACTAACATCCTCCACTCCACTCTGGCTGTCACTTCCACAATCCTCATCATTCAGTTGCCCATCCAGTCTCGGTGATGCTGGATCAGTGTCGGCAGGTACATACAGGTCTGACAGCATGTAGTGTGCCGACGTCACAATCTAAAAACAATTGCGGCAGTGCACACACTTCACAATTATAACAAGAAGTTCTAGGAAGAACTAATCGCCTACTTTCCTTTGATACGACGTGGACCACATAGAAAATGATGCCTCCAACAATTTTTGTTGTCATGGGAAAACATTTACCAAATCATTGCCTTGCAACAATAGGCTAGACAGACAGACCCACAAACCATCAGTTAGGAAGATTCCCATACAAGAATTAAGCAAAAACATGTTATTCTGACTCTGTATTGAGTTTCTGTATGAGTTCTTCTCATGCAATCAGCAGAGTCATGTAACCTGCACACCCCATTCCCCATGCTACGTAACAAGAACTGTAGCTTAAGACACTATAAGAGATGCTTCTCACAGGATATAAACACTTCCTGGAAGGTGGACAGTTTGCCAAGGTCATAAACCATGGTATCCCACATCTATTTCACTAATCAGTATGGCATTTCTTCATCATACCTTGTCTCATTCTTACCAATCTTGCTTGCTTACTTACTTCTTTACTCATGGAGCTGAGCCCTTCCTGAGGAGCCGCCTCTGCAGCTACTCAAGAATTTCCCAGCATTTTATGGAACCCGATGGTTCATTAGCATGTTCACAAGAACCCTCCACTGGTCAGACCAATCCAATCCATACCATCCCATCCTATCTAAGATCCATTTTAATAATATCCGCCCACCTACACCTTGGTCTTCCCAGTGGTTTTTCCTTCTGGCTTTCCCACCAATATCATATATGCATTCCTTGTCTCCCCCAATTTTTCTTGATAATCTGATTTATGAAACCATCCTTATATAATTAGTCTAAGTGGAGTAGTGTTTGCCAGTGTGTCCTTATGTTGTTTCCATGGGAAACCAAATGTAACATTAATCTCAATTAGTTATGATATGATGAGAAATGGCAGCAAAAAGAGGCACTGTTTAAGCTAGTAATGCAGTGTCATTATCCAGTATTATAGTGTCAAACTTTGACAAACAAAGGTATGTCTTATTGTTTCTGAAGCTTTGTTTTTACAGCCACAACAAGTTACTTTGTTACTGGCAGAAAATTATACAGTGAACATCACACAGACGAACATATGGGAGCTAGGTCTAGCTTCCTAGCAAGTGTTTGTTGTTAATTGTGTTGCCACATATACACTGCAGCTATTTCCTGTGGTTATCTATAGGGGATTCAGTCCTACTTAAAAAAAAAAAAAACTGGAACTAGGTAGATAGTGTTTACCTTATGTCTACGGAAATTTCCAGCCCTGAACTGAATTCATATTGACCATATTATTACCTTGAAAACAGTCAAACTAAACAAAAAAAACATAACACCTGGTATTACCTGAGGGTACTTCTCCTTCACCAGCAGAGCTAAACAATTCTTAAGTAACATGCGAATGGTACCTTGCTGCCTCCGTCCATCTGCTGAATGCTTCATATTTCTTGCTACCCTTAAAAATAAGCAAATAAAATGTTTGAATTTCATTTTTGGGGCTGAACTGCACCAAACGTCAAGGGTTTTCTGCAAAGCTCACAGTTGTCATCTTCAGGGTTAATGGAAAGGGTTTTGGTATCACTTGTATCTCTTGCGCCTAGCTGCGTAGTTGGTTGAGGCACTATGCTACAATTTGGAAGGTTTCCAGTTTGATTCCCAATGAGGGCATTGAATTTTTTCGATTCATCTAATCATTCCAATTGTATTATGGCCCTGGGGTTGACTTAGTCTCTAACAGAAATGAGTACCAGGAATCTTCCTTGGGGGTACAGGTCAGTCGAGGCATAACGTTGACAACCTCACTGCCATCTGTGAGCTAACTGCATAGAAAATGTGGCAGCCTCATTTCACAGCCTGTTACAGGGATAACTTCCTTTTTTACATTTACCTTACATTTCTCTTGGACTCGGCAGTGCATTGGAGAAGCCATAAGTGGGTGAAAAGAGAAGCATGATGCCAACAAATAGTGACTGGCCATGCGGTTGATCTTACGCAGCGATCAAAAATGTTTCAGTGATTGCATGGTGAGGGAAGAAAGGTGATACAAAATGTTCTGACAACAAAGCTACTCTGAGAAGAGGTGGGGAAAACATTTCAGCAACTTCACGTTTAGGACTAAAGGTTGCAGAAGTTTTCTTTTTTATTTATTCTTTTCTCTCTCTTTTTTCTTATTTCTTTCTTTTTCTACAGACTGTGTTCACCTCTTCCCCTCCAAACTCACCACTGACCCACCTTCATCCAATAATTACTGAGCACCCTGACATTTGTTCATCCAATCTCGGTACATTTCTGACACAATGACAAATGCGAGAGCTACATCAAAGCTGCCAAAACCCTTTCTTAAGTTATTAACCTTGAAGGTGGCAACTGCAAGGTTTGCTGAAACATTGGAAGACATCAACATTTGTTACAAAAATAGTCCTGAAAGCCAAAGCAATGTATTAAGTTTCAGTCACAAATCTTAAAGACTAGAAGTAAAATGCTGTTGCAGCAATCGAGCATACATCTTAAAATTTATTTTTAAAAATGGTTATGATAATGTGATGTGTTACCTTATGTCCATCGCCGCCCAGCCCACAAAGAAAAGGAAATCACCGAAACTTCAATCCTCGTGGGAAGGCCCTTACAAGGTAGTCAACTGAATAAATGACGTAGTATACGGAATCTGGAAGAACCCTAGGTCAAAAATGTTGGTAACACACCTGGACCGGCTCATGCCCTACTACGGAAGCACTTGGAACGAGCACTCTGAAAGATGGGGGGGCGGATGGAAGAATCAAGGATGGAAGAACCGAACATCAAAACGAAAGCAGAGCGGAGGTACTGCTAGGAAGGTGGATGCCTGGAAGAGAGGAAGAACTGTTAGGCTGTTCGGGGACGAACAACCTTTAGAAGGGAGCAATGTAACATGTTTGGAGTAGGTACTTCCATGGTATGCAATGACAATGAGCCATTGCGTAGACAATGCCGAAACAACGAACGTGTCTCCCCGGAGATGAACAACAGAGAGCCTGTTACGCTCGTTTCATAACAACGGACTATCGGAACAGCGGTAACGGAACCGTGAGGAATGGTGTCTGGTATCCGGTCCATATAAAGCCTATATAAGCAGAGCTAGTTAGACCCGAATGAACGAGACAGTTGGGATCCAGCCACAGCCAAGGACAGTTGAGATGTCGTTTTAAGTTTTGGCAGTAGTTGTGAAACTGCAAGTGGTAATAACTGTAAGGTGCTGAGAACCTGTCACATGATATCATGCTTTTGGCTTTTAAATGTGGCAGACCAGTCGCATGATATCATGATTTTAGGACACGTTAGGTTGTAACACATTACACCTTGCTCTGGCGCCACCCAGGTTGCACGCAGCTGCATAATAAAACTCTGAAATGTTTGCTTACTTGTCAGTAACTTGACCTCGCTGTTTACTTAAAGGAAAATGCTTTGCTGCTCTTCAAACTGTATGTATCAGCCATTAGTTAGTGGTGGAGTATGCATCAAGGACAAATTCTTCTCCGATGAGTTAGCTGACCTGCCTTGTGAGACGCGTCATCATGGTGATTCAGAGAGCGGCAGTGACAGGGGAGAACAAAGAATTGTGGCCACAGACAGTAAAAGTGAGAGTAACTCCAATGATAATCCAGGTAATAACATTATGGGGGCAGTAAAAAATCTAAAAAATCACAAAAATCTATACTCTGATTCGAAATTGAAATACAAATCATTTCTGATGAATGTGGCAAAGGCCTGGGCTTCAGACCAGGTGGTGGCGGCAGAACCATAGTCAGACACAGACTTAGTGCGACCAGGCCCATCAACTCCCACGCCATGCAGGCCTCATGTGGACCCCCCAGGGTGACTCTTGGGTGATATGCGGAAACACAGCCTCGTGAAAATTGTGAAGAGTGAACATTCCAAGGGGAAGCATCCTTCTAGGCAATGCCATGTTTGTACAGTTCACAAAAAAAAGGTGTATGTCTACATTTGCAAGTTCTGTGTAATACCACTTCACAAAGGGGAATGTTTCCAGATATATCACACCCTCAAGCACTTCTATGAGGATTGGTAAATGTTCTCCAAAAATTTTAGTTCATAAAATTAATTAGGAGATTTCATATTAATTTTTAAAGTGAATAGTGCAAAAGTTAGGATAGTAGGTTTAATAATGGTGGCCCCAGGGTGATTTAAATATTTAAATCGCCAGTCCTTAATGTGTTAAAACAAACTATAACATGGCATTTTCTGATTCTCCCATCTGGGGAAAGAAACCATACAAATTTATAAAAAATCAGAGATTTATACTTGAACAAAATTTCAGCTATGGCCAGCCTGCTTCAGCATTGTTGCAGCTTATAATGCAGGCCACCCAGATAAAACATGACCAAAGCAAATGGCAAACACACAAATCATGTTTCAAAACAAGCCCTTCTAATCTCAATGTCAATCACACTCAACAGATTTAATCTTAAGTGAAGAAGAGGAAATCCACAACTTATCTGTACACTGTTAATGACACTGTAGCAGGTGTGATGTCTTGTTTGAAGGTTACACTATAATTATGTTGGACACTGTCTATTGTCTGAATTATGTCAGATGTATTGGGAGTATGTTGTGCTTCCATCTTCTGGTGAATTGTAAGCATTACACTAATAGTATTTTTTATACTGTTTTATTTAAGAGCAGCAGTCAGAAATGAATACAATTAGCATTAAGACAATGGGTAATGCCCACTATAGTTGTAACATAATACAAAAACAACCACTGTCATAAGCTTTTACAAAATGACTATACCATCCTGGCATTAACCAGTGTCTGGCAAATTATGAATGATACCAGTCTGGAGAGCTTCTCCCCTTACTAAGACTCACATTAGGTATCTCTAAAATTAGTGTATTACCACTGAACTAACATGCTCAGAGAAAGATAAGAAGATAATTTGTTAAGACCTCTCTGTGTACCCTGTAGTGGCAGATGAGCTCTGAGACAGGCCTACTAAGTATGAGTGCATACATCAGATCATGTAACAGAATTTATACAACAGGTATTGGAAGTTTCAGTTATCCTCTGCTATGGTCCATCCAGTATGTCACTGTAAGGCCTTCTCACATTGGGCTGCTGTAATGTGGTTACATTTTTCTACACAACAATAATGTAAGAAATTATTCAATTACTCTTCCAGATGAAAGCTAGCAATTGTTCCTTAATAATAATAGTAGTAGTAGTAACAACAATATGCACCTCTTAATTACTTTCCTTTCCTAAAGAAAATGGTATACATATGTGATTAGCATATCATGATGAAGTCTATGTGTGTACATGTGCATCCCCCACTTCAACATCTGAACCAACAGTGGGTTTAATTATGATCCCTGCCACTAAATCAAAGTAAAATATTACAGCACATCTGTCAGTATAATGACAAATTCACCAAGGGATGGAGTACAGCCACCTGAGATAACGCACAATACCCAGCATTCCAACACAACTGTAGCGTGACCTTCAAATAAATCATGACTGTGTAAGTTTAATCATATCTACTATGTCACTAAGTAACTTATGGGTTCAAATTATTCTCACCTGTAAAGTAACATTGCCACGGGAACAGTGAATGGATTCTGCCCTTTTTCATCCATCAGATCTGTACACAGAGACGTTAGGTCGTAGAGTTTCACTATGTCATCATCTTTGCCTGAAATATGAATAAGAAACGAGCATTAAGAGCAGCAGTTACTGAAGGGTGTACTGCCACACACTGTTATCACAAGGAGCTGGCAACAGGACAGCTCGAAATGGTCCATGACAATTTCCCCTCATACATTTCATAGTTAGTTGTACATACCCACCATCTCATCTCATTCAACACCAAATAACCTCTGAAGTTGAAACAGCACCATCAACAGCCAGTAACAATGGCTTGTGACCGTCTGAACAAGTGGTGGCAAGAAAACAATAAAATTTACTCCTCTTACCCCCATGCATATATTTAAGGAAAGAAAGCAAAATTTGTTTTGTTTAAATGTTGACATTTTAAGAGATTACTTCCTACGTTACACATCACCCTCCTTCAGGAACTTATGCTCAACATTGTAATTCACCAAGGTTTCCACCATCAGACTTAGAAAAACTTCCTCCTCCTGGTACAAATATCAGTAAAATGCCCTGAAATCAGAGGAGGGTTTTGTCATGAAACAAGACCTTGAGGAGTATTCTTCTGCGACGTCACTCTATTACTCAACGCCGTAACTACAATTCAACATAACTATCAGTATAACACAAAATGTTGAACAAGTCGTTTCACAGTCGCTCCTTTCATGTTAACAACTCTCACTATACTGTAGAACTGCTCTGCTCTCCGTGCTGTCTAACCACTGGCTTCTGTCAGCGCACACACTGCACACACACTGTCGTTTTCCACTGCTCTCTGTCTCAGCACAACACACTGTCTTCTGTTGGTGCACACACTGCACACACTGCTTCACTCGGTCCTCAGCTGACTTCTTATAATGTTGCCTGTTTCCTAGCAGCAGCAGCACCTGCTGTTACATCACAGCGGGAAGCGTTTACTGGCCTGTTACCCCAGCAGCCGCAGCAGCATCCGCCGTTATGTCACAGTGGACGTATTGCCTAACACAGCTCCTCTGCGGTTATGTCACCGTAGGGTATCGTTTACCTGCAATGCGTGCGTTATTGTGTCATGCTGAGTCCACGATTTCCAACAGGTTTAGACCCTGACAAGGTCATCTGTGCATTCTACTGCCCAAGCATCAATCATACAGATAAAAAGACAGACTGGCTCTTTTATGGGTGCTTCAGCAAGGATGTCTAGGAGACTGAAAATGCACTGTTTCTGTCACTTACCAGGCCAAACTGACTAAACTCCTGTTTATGCTCTAAACCAAGTCCTTAGCAATGTGACATTTGAATTTCACATAAATTTCTGCATTTCTCATTTCCCCATGTTATATGTATACCTTAGAGAATTCTTCCCAAATTTTAGCTGATACATTATGCACTTGGTATAACTGATTACTCCTCCTTAGTAATATATTTCGCCAAATTTGTGTACACAAACATTTAGATGGTAAGTACCGTATTTTTGTAAGGTTTAATTATTGTCTGATTTAATGTAATGAAATATATCATTACGCATCATATTGTTTGATAGACTATATGCTCAGTAGAGGGTTGTGCAATATGGCATAACTTCTTGTGATGTTTTACAATTCCGGGGTTCCCCTTTGTCCAAGTATATTATGCCATGTAGAATGATTTAGAAAAGAATGCATGATACAAAGATTTACATTATTGGCTGGAGTTTGTAAATCGGGACTGTACCGGGATTCAACAGCCAATCGGGACTGTTGGTAATTGAGTATTACATCATGCTAGTGGATGCCTGATGGACTGCCCACCTCTCCGTGGTGTAACAGAAGCCTCTGAACCTTGAAACAAGTAAGATGTAGGTCAAGTGCCTCATCTGAGACACAATATAAAAAGAATGGTGCTGTGTTAAGTCATAAACAAACTCACACTAACAACATGTATCAAAGTTTAAAGTTTATCTAGCAAAGTAAAAGGAAGTAAAACCAATAAAGTGTTAAGTGCTTAGTGACATGTGTTGTTTTTAATTTTGTTTGACTCACTTAATGAAACAAGGCCTGTGTATGACTCTGAGATAAGTCTAGTGCTCTCTGACAAGAGAGATAGCGCCCAACATTTATGACATCTGGATTAAAGAGGCCACCATTTGGTAGTAACTACAGAGTGACCCAGCTGCAGCAACCTCTACAGTTTACGAAAGACACCATCAAGATAGGAAAGCACCTAAGTAAGTGGCCCCCAAGTGAGGCTACATCACCGTGTCAATCAACAAAGCCAATACAAGGTGACTCTCAACGTGCAGTTCTGTCAGCCCTAACAAGTACCAAGGGGGAGAGACCGCTATATTGGAACCAAACATTTGCAGTCCACATTTATGCCTAGAATGGTTAGTGTGCACATTATGTTATAACAAAGCACATGTTAAGGACAAAAGTGGTTGTGGATTACTTTACAGCGCTATGTTCTCAATTCAGCGGAAATATTTAGTAAAATTGCAAGGAACTGCAATCAGGATATCCTAGTGTTCCAGAAAATTCAGATACAGCACAAAATACAATTCTGATGGATTACTACTAAGCTAACTTATTTGGTATACTGTCACATGTATGACTGACTATAGAAGGGGTTTGGACTGATGATCAGATTTATTGGACTCCTTGGATACAGCATGTGACTACACTTTACAGTTCATCATTACACATACACTAGTGTCTACAGTCTGTTACAGTCTCCTGTAGCCAGTACTTGGTAGCAGCTTCCAACAGCAGATGTTTCCTTTCCTCTGGGTTCCTGAACTGTCCCCAGCCTTTGCTACCAGCTTCTAACAGCAACGGCTCACAACAACTGATCTCAGCAGTTCTCTGACTGACTGACTGACTCAGTTACTCACCAACTAAATAAACCAACCAAAATAAGCTGACTCACTAACTGTCCTGCTTATAACATCTCGGCACTGACCAGACAGAAAACATCACTCTTCTGTTGGCATGCTATTGTTGCATGCGCAGCCATTGGTGCCAACGACACAGAAAACACAATTCCTCTGTTGCTATTCACAGGCCCTTACCATTAACCACTGTTGTACAGCTGCTTATCTCATGGCGGTTGCCTACCAATGGGTCTACACGCCACAATATCTATGGCTTGTCAAATGGCTGTGTGAGACAATAACCTTGAACAGTGTTTCTGAAGCAGTGGGATACTTCCCACTTGTGGGACCTCACGTTTAGCTGGGTCGGACATGAAAATAAGATCCTCTATTAATGATTAATACAATATTAGAATATACATAACTATGAACAGTAGACTTCTTCATAAAAAGATTTTTTTATATTATGATGGGGTGAAATGTAAGATGCAAAAAGGTGAGAATCACTGACCTACAGATCATAAAAACTGGAAAGCCTAGATAGTTCTTGGTTACTGACATTTTCACTTATCCATAATCACCTTTTAATAACCAATATGTATGCCCAGCCTTGGTGGCATTTGACTTGAGGAAGGACAGAATATTCTGGGCGACATCTCTAATAACTTTTGGTGAGAATTTTGAATTCTCCAGATGTGGTAGGTCTTCTGTCTTTATGAGTTCATATTTCTGCACTATTCCATCCAGATGGTAGCACATCACCAACTCCGGCACGTTGCACATCAAGTTGTCCAGCCAGTAATCAATTCCTGTCAGTACACTTATTGGCTTTGACATATCCCTATAAAAGCAAAATAAGCTGACAATTATCCACTTATTTACAACATTCCAAAGTGTTCTTTACCCATTTTCAAGTCTCCTGCTGGACCCTTATCCTCAGCCATTTGAATTCAGTGTACTGTCTTCATGCCCTACTTGTCTAACATTCATTCCTCCTACCAATGCATAGCTCAATCAAATGGTCTCTTCCCCTGAGGTTTTCAAACTAAGATTTGCCACCCATTTCTCACATTTCCCATGTGTGCCACATACCCCACTCACAATCACCTCTTCATTTTAATCATTCTAATAATATAGGCAGAGAGTACAGAAACACAATTTTCAAAATCCCCTTGTTACTTGCTCTACAACATCCATCCATACTTATACTGCTAATGATTGCTTTTAGGCTTTCCCATGGTTGTTTACTATTGATGTTGGTTCAGCTCTGGGTTGTTTACGCTGCATGGACAAGGCCAGTGCTGTCAATATATCAGAGGAACATTCTGCTTCCACCTTCAGGTTCAAAATGTGTAGGATGTGTGAGACAACTACCTCATTACACACTGCACTGTTACAGTACTGCATGAATTCAGTAGTTTTGCAGTATCAAATGAGAACTATGATACTTGTGAACAGTATGGTCTTATGAGTTGTAACACTGCCTAATTCGGTGACAGCTTGGCATTTCTCAGGAACATATCACCTCCACCTTCAGAGTCGAAGAGCATGCAAGCAAGAAACGTGCAGATGCAGGTGGCAAATTTCAGGCTTTCTCCAAACTATGGGGCATTACAACCCAGAAGACCATACTCTGAACAATCACTGCCTTGAGAACATAAAATCTAACATATTATACTTCTCTTCTGCATTAGGCTGAAACGTACCTGAGTCTGAGGCTGATGCATGGGTGAGTCGAACCCCCAAATATGGGCATATCTGTACCAATAAGCATCTGGATGTCTTCAAATGTCCACACAACATTACGGACAAACTTGTGATTAGATGCTGGGTCAGGAAGATTCTCTTCAGGCCTTGGCTCTGGCAATGGTGGCCAAGCCTTCAATAAAAAAATTAAAACAGAAAAAAATAATTCTTAAATATTGCTTCTTATGCCAGGAGATCATGAAATATAAAGACAAGGAACCACAAAGTATATTGAATAATATTCTTTCGGTCAAATAATTTAAAATTATGATGCATGGCACAACGCTAAGAATAATTGGGAATTGAATCTCAACATGGTCTGAATATGACACGGTTAAAATTTTCCTTCAAAACTTTTTGTACTATGCATGACACACCTCACAAAAATATTGGCCATTGCATTCCTCAGTTTATTTCGCATTTGTCAAGATCAGTGAAACAAACAGTCAGGTCTAAATGTTTCTAATGATGGTATCAATAAACACAAATATCTTCTTGGATACTGTCCATCACCTAGAGTTTCTTCATACACAATATTTCAGAAATTGGATCTGTTTTCATCATCATATACGAGGGGGTACCCAAAAGAAACCGAACTTATTTTTTTTTAAACTTATTTATTCAAATTTTAAGCACAAACCTTCAATCCCCTTCAAAGTACTCTCCACTTACACTAATACACTTGTCTAGTCTTTTATTCCATTTTTCAAAACATTGTCTAAATTCATCTTTTGAGATGCCTGACAGCGCCTCCGTCGTTTTTTCCTTCACCTCAGCAACATCAGCAAAACGCTTTCCTTTCATGTCTCTTTTCATTCGAGGAAACAAAAAAAAGTT
>NW_019731275.1:240727-245494 GCF_002891405.2 Cryptotermes secundus | reverse complement strand
TAGTCAGCTAGGACTCAGGAATGTTAGCTCTATGCGCTCATAGCGGCAAAACGCAGTACTACAAAAGCTCTGCCCACAAAAAAATTAGTTCGGTTTCTTTTGGGTACCCCATCGTATATATATCTATGGCAGGAATGGTTCCTGTTCAGTGGGGCCCACTGCAAAGTGCAAGTCTTAATCACTGAACTCCTAGTTTCCACCGATTTAATACTAGCTCTTTCTAACGGGCCCAGAAAACTGAAATTAACGATTGCAGAGCTTCATTGTGCTGACAACACGACACCCTTTATCCTCTAAAGTTTGCACTAACTTTACTGACAAGCAGCGATCACTCAGTCGTCAGTATAGTTCGCTTGCCAACTGAAACCATGGAGTTTCTTTTTTTTCTTTTTGACAGGTCCAACTGAGAAGGAACCCTTCCTCTTCACACCTGATGATGGAAAGAGATTCAGTTTCAGAAATGTTGTGTTTGAAAAAAAATCATGCTGGACAATGTCCAGAATAACAGTCATGTTTATTCTCTTGCAGTCTCTCAACAGCTTGTGGTATTTGAGGTTTCTAAATAGATATAATGTTACCACAGAAATATACCAAAATACACTAAGAAAAGCCTTTTTTTTTAAATAAATATCACAATTGGAAAGAATTTTTTTAACTGACTTAGAAATCCACATTGTTAAGGAACTCCATTATTTATTACTTGTTATTCAAATGCGCAATATATACCAATGTTATGGGACTTTATGATAACTCTGTCACTACAAAGGAGACTACTGGATTCTAATACCACAATCCACACTGTATACAAGGAGAGTTTTGGGGACATTTTAACAGAGAAAAAGAATTCCCACCTCCAACTGACATTAATGTAAACAATTTAGTCAAATGTAATATATATAATTTGCAAAGAAGTCTACGTGCAATTTGTCAGAACTTGAAATTCATATCAAATGCACTTCTCTCTATGAATCTGTAGTGAAACATTTCTAACAGCCCCTGCACACCTTGTAAGGAAGAGCATTTCATGGCAGGATTATATTTGTAATGAAAAGGCGACAACAAAAATAATGTTTGGCATAGACATCTCCAGATCATGGTCAGAGGGAAGACATTTTCTTCATTTATCACTGATTTCAAGCGGAAGGCATGACTTTTTGCTGACCCAGTCAATATTGAACATCAAAACCTGGGTAAAGGTGGAAACCTACATCCCAGTGCTGATTAATTCTTTGATTACTTAATGAATACACTTCAGCTGCTGGGGTTATACAGCATCAAATTTGAATGAAAGAATATTCTAACTCTGGCCAGGTAAGGATTTGAAATAAGGTAGTTATGACCTATTTTGAGGGCATTACCCCGCTATTCAATTACAGAAACTGAGGAAACTATGAAAAATCCTGTCTGGAAGTTCTGTGTTATAGTGAAATATCAGATTCCTTGTTCAGCTTGATATACTCACTGTGGCCACAGACATCGGTGGAGGTGTGTTAATGTGCTGTTCTTGTATCTCATCCTCTTGGTTCTTTGGTTCTGCCACATCCAGACTATGATACAGGAACTTGGATGCCAAACTCTTCCGCTGCAGAGCATAGCGGCTGTTGTTCTTGTGGAACAAGCGCTTGTCCTGTCCACAGATATATTCAGATTAGGGTTTTTAAAGATTCTGCAATAATGATGACTTTAATATGTAAAGCATGATGTAATGTGTCTGATATAGTATATAATGGAACAACACACTTCTTTGGACCAAGACAGCAAATGGGAGGATGAATGTGAATGATAACTGAAAAAGCTGTCGAAGGAAGTAGTCATTGACTATTCTAAGGTATTATTGAACATTTTCATGAAGGGGATGAAGAATACTACATGCATGTTTGCAGAGGCACATGAAACAGTTATAATAAGCAGCCTGCATCCCAGATCAAGGACTGAACTTACAACCTACCAAATATGAAACTAAAGTGTTGACAACTCGACTGTAGTGTTCAGTGTATGCTGTGCCCCATCCCCTCCAACCATTAATGACCAGGGTCAGATTTACGGTAGTAAAGGCCCTGGGGCAATTAAATATGGAGGCCTCTATCGGCAAAAACAAATTTAGCTTATGACAATTCTTTTCTTTTCCTGTTGTTTATAAGAAAAATACAAACTGCTGTTTTGTAGTTTTAAAGAAACAGATATCTCAATAAAAATCTGTGGACTCTTATTTCTGCTTTGTGGAGGCTGTGGGACATCTGCATGGTCACTCACCCTTGAAGATGCACTGGCATAAACACATAAACAATTCTGTATGTATGATTCAAACATGCTGCCAAAGCTGATCCCTCACAACATGCTGCAACTAACATGCCAAGTAAGAAAATACTGGCATGATGAAAAATTGGTAAACTTTACTAGGTGGTATAGAATGAAGACTTCCTTAAGAGGAAGTCATATATCCTTGTTCATGGCTGTGTTTCAACTATAAAATCAGTTCATAGGAAATAAAACTGAAATCTGTAAATTGCACTCTGATTTACGATTTGGTCCATTAAAATATATACTTCACATTTAATTTCACATTTACTTAATTACTGACCAAACATCATGACTTGGTGATTACCAGAAGTAACTGGGCACAACTAAGTTCACATCTCATACTGGAGGGATAGTTTGATTAGGAACTTTTGTGTGGCTTCCCCCAGCCAGGCAAATTCTGAGAATGAGTACTTCTACCTCCTTCCCAATCCATACTTCACAGTCATCTTTCCATTTGACACTAAGTGTAAGTCATTACATACACCAAAAATTAACTCAATTTACATCAAATTAAGATTATATTTTATATAAAGATCATAAAACTTGAAAAGATACTTTTTGATAAATTTTCTGCACAATAATCTGTTTCAATTAACAGCCTATGAGCGGCAATACCAGAATGGTAGGAAGATGGCAAACCTTTCCAGATGTCTTGTATGTAAAACATAATGTAAAGATTTTACATAAGGTCATACTCTGCACAATAACCTGTCTTGGGGTAAATTAATAAATTGAATTTCAAAACACAAAATGCCAATTAAGGTGTAAACATGTATTTTTTTCACTCTTGTTCACACCTTACCTTGTCACTCAAGGATTTCAAAACATGATCAGAGAAGAATTTTTTCAGCCATTCCCACTCTGTTTCAGCAGTCCGCAGCAAGTGTTTACGGATGTCAAACTCATCAATAAGCAGAGTGTTCTCAATTCGATGCACCATCATGCTGACCTGAAAAGGAAACTACATCTTCTCAGCAAGAACTCTGCAAACCCCTGACATTATGGCAGAAGACTTCATCCTATCCATTGGCCTTCTATACAGTAACCATGGAGATGCCACTAGACTTGGCACAGTTGCAGAAGTGCTGCAGGGTTATGGTCCTAGCTGCATGAAGCTCAGGTAACATATTTGATCAACACATCTACAATCCCACAGAAATACTTTACCTCTACCAGTATCAGGTAAAATTTGTATTAATTTATCTGTTAAAATTAAACTGCACACCTACCAAGGCATGAGGAGAATGGTTACATCAAAACATGAACAATGTACTGGGTGAATAAAAAACTGAATCTGCTTCATATTGAGCTGGTTGTTGTAGTGAAGAATTTGCAAAATTCAGAATGTAAATTAATATGACTATCCACCAACCACTGTCCTAATGATAAAACACATAAACTCTATCACCATGCACTACTACATGATTCTATTGGTTTCCTGAGTCCCTGCGGTTCTGCTGCAAGAAACAGGAACATTATATGAACCATGGTAAATGGGAAGCTTTCCTGTTGGTAGTCAGCATTTGTTGCTATTTGACTGGCATGTGTCTGCATTAACTCTATAAACATCATGAACAAAGTATAAGGTCAAAAACAAAATGGCATTATATGAAGGGCATTCCATATATAATGCCTCATATTTTTTTGTGTTAATATGTAACATCTGAGCTGGACATTGGTGGTGTTGTAGTAAAGGTTGAACCTTCCCGCCAATGCACTGTTAGTTTGGTTGTCATGCGACAGATAGCGACAACAGAGGAGTCTACCAAAATGGCGTCTGACATAGAAGTGCGTACGAAACAGAAATGTGTTATTGAATTTCTCACTGCCAAACAAATTGCACCCATTGACATCCAGTGATGCTTGCTAAAGGTGTACGGAGACGATACAGTGGATGTCAGCACAGTGAGGCAGTGGGTAGTGCGTTTCGACAGTGGCAAAAGTGAAGTGCACGACAAGCCACGCCCTGGGCGTCCCTGCTCAGCTGCCACTCCTCACAATGAACAGTGCCTCGATCAGCTCATCCGTACAGATCGGCGGATAATGACCAGGGAACTGGGTGCACGGCTTAATATCAGCTGTAATGCATTGGAAACAATGTTGGGGAAGCTGGATTATCACAAAGTTTGTTCCAGGTGGGTCCCACAGATGCTTACACATGACCACAAAACTCATCAAATGGAAGTCTGTCAGGACCTGTTGCACAAGTTTGAGGCTGAAGGTGACAAGTTTCTGGACAGCATGATCACCGGAGATGAGATATGGTGTCACCACTACGAGCCGGAATCCAAAACAGTCCATGGAGTGGCGACATCCGGATTCCCCAAGAAAAAAGAAGTTCAAGACACAGCCATCGGCAGTGAAAGTAATGTGCACGGTCTTTTGGGATTGGTGGGTGTGATTTTGTTGGATTTCATGGAGCCTGGTGAGACTGCCAATTCTGAACACTACAAAATGACGCTGACT
>NW_019731275.1:227505-240608 GCF_002891405.2 Cryptotermes secundus | reverse complement strand
AATAGCTGAAATCTTGCTCTATTTAACTGTGTTATTATGCTTTCTGTATCTGTTGTAGTTTCCATTAAAACAAATAGGAGGCATTATATATGGCATGCTCCTCGTACTTTCATTATTTTACCAGTCCTTACCTGGTTATCAAAGTAATGAACCTGTTGACACAGCATCGAAATAAACTACATTTTAATCAAACTGATTAAAATCAATAACGATATCAGTGGTTTAATCAGTTTTATAGTTGCACACACCATCAGGTGGTTTGTAAATAAATTAATAAATAAATAAATCATATTACTATTGAATTGCATGGCTAAATGGCTCCATTTTTTCATTGCAAAATTGGATCCATCTAGCTCTGCTATTCAATAATGATGTCTTTCACTTATTTATTTATTTATAAACCACCTGATGATGGTCCATGTAGTCAAAACGCGTAATGGTGGAATGTGACAATAAAACTGATGAACTCACTTGTGGGAACTGCCCACATTCAAGCAAACGTTATAGTGACAACACAAGTATCATTGCTTAGCAACGGCGAGTAAGCAGCCATTGCTAGGCAAAACCTACAACCATACGAGCAGTAATGTGTTTTTATGTGGTCCAATGCAATGTGATATAAGAGGAAGGTATAGTGATATTAAGAGGGAGAGTGGTGTGGGTGTTGCATACAGTTCTACAGTTCTAGTTCAGTTTGCGTTTCAATACAACGTTCAAGGTGTTATCATTATTCTTAAATTCTTCAATCTCAAGTTCGTCTGTATACTGTGCAACTATAATAAATTTTATAGAACAGTTCGACAAGTGGTTATCTCTTCATACATCGACATCCCACGCACTAATATTTTTATTGATTTTAATCATTTAATTAAAATTTAACTTTGCTGTTGTGTTTTATTATTAGTATGTTAAGTAACTCTCAGTACCCTCTGTGCTGAATTATTTTTGAATAAATCTTTTATAAATAATTTAAGTGCAAAGTATGAAAATTTGTGATAAAATGTAACTAATCTTACCTCAGACAGGGAACAGGCATCAGAAGTTGCAAAAATGTTGAATTATTCATTATTTTTCACAACGGAAAAGTCCATTAAATCAGGGTTGTCCAAGACGGCCAAAAAAGTACAAAATTCACTATCCCAGTCTTATCACTATGACACATGTTGACCAAAGTCCACAACTTTATTTAAAACTATTATAGAAAGCACCGCACACTATACGAAGCCATTTTTACTAGCCCTGTGAAATACCCATGCCACATGACCACAGAGCGCGTGTCTCGCTGTGCAGATGCAGCCTTTTACATTTCTTAAGCTAGAGGGCAGAAGAATGCAGCAATTGAAATAAATGATGCTTCAATACGTTTCCAAGAGCTGACTCTATGCACATGCCAAGTTTGAATGGGATTGGTGCAAAGAACCTAAGATTTGAAACTCTAAAGTCACAATATGGGTTTTGTCGATCGCAGCAAGGACGCCATGTTTTTCAGAGATCAACATGTTGACCGCAGCAGTGTAAGGGTTAAAAGAACCTAAAAGTAATCATATGAATCTCACCGGCCCTTTGCTGTAGGGAATCTTCAACAGTTTCTTTATATTCTCTGCGTCTGACACTACATCCACTTCACCCACACAATCTGGAAACATGTGAGCCATCCGGAAACTGAAATTTAAACATGACATTAGGACAACATATCTTTGTATAGGAATACCAAATCCAAAAGCTCTGGCCTAAGAATTCTGCTACAGCACTAAATTTTACTAGCATACAATAATATCAATTTACAGTTCATACATACAACAGTTATTATAAAAACTTATGATGACCTGCTTTGATCAAAATGTTTCTATTTACATGGTGAGGATAACAGGCACTATAAACTAATAATTATATCATTTAGTGGTTAAATTCTGTATTCAATTTACACAAGTACAGATTCAACTAACTCACTAACTGATTGACTGACCAAGCAGCTAGCTAAATCCATGAAGCTGAGTTTCCAGCCATCACTGTTGGCATTTTTAGTATGTATTCTATGACAGACTCAGTAGATGGAGGGTTAAGTAGTAGGAGTGTCACTCCTACCTCAGAAGACAGTATGGCTCCCATGCTGCCATTACTGGTAGTAGAATACTGTCACATATTTGGGGGGTGCATGACTTATAGACGGGGTATGGATTGGATATTGGATTTACTGACCACTTGATACACCACTCGGAACTACAATTTACAGTTCACTGAAACACACAGACTGGTGTCCTCAGTCTATTAGTCTCCACTAGCCACTTCCTGGCAATGACTTCTACTAAGGGAGAATCTTCAGCTTCCTGCACTCAAATCCTCTTTTCATAGACACCTGTGAAGAACTCTTTGTCAACTGACAACTCAACTGGGTCCCAGGCTGGCAGCCATTCCACACCAGCCTCCTAGTCTCTCTGCACAGGCTGACTTCCAACTGACAACTGAACTCTCTCATTCACCAACCAGCTACTTCATCTCACTTCACTTAACTGAACTGCTGACAACTCCTACTCTGAAACTTGACTGATGCTCCTTATAATATTTCAGCATGAACCACATAGAAAACACACTTTTCATTGTTACAGTCGAACAATACCTTAACTGCTGCATAGAAGCAGGTGTCTGCCTACTGGACAGCAATGGCTGTATACACTACAATATTAAGAAATATAGAGTTGAGGCAGCCTCTTGTGGCACAATGTTCATACCTCATTTCACAATTAAAAACTATTGGCATGAGACATTTATGTGGTTAAATCATGATACCATACATCTGTTTTCTTTATAAATAAGAAAAGCAAACTCAACATTATGCAGCCAGAACATTTCTTTTATAGCCTAATAAGTAACATTTTTTTTTTATTTTAAAATAATTTTACAATCCACTCAATATACATAAATATAATAATTAGTAAAAGGGATGGGTGTCTGTAATATTGAAGCAGGTATCATCTTTCGATGATTCTCTGGTGCTTATCTAATGAGATCCTCTGGCCACATTCTATTTAGTCTTCTTTCTATTGCTGGTTGGTTGAAGAGGTTTCTTATTAGTTGGCTGTTGTTTTGAGCGGTCCAGTTTTTGTGTTTCTCTGTGTACGCTCTGATGACTTCTGTTACATATGGTATGCTTAGATCATTGTGTAAGGTGGCGTTTAATACATACCTGAGAGCATTAACTAGTTTTCTTAGCGTTTGGGATTGGAACGTTTGGAGAATTTTTGTGTTGGAAGGTTTGCTGCATCCCCATAACTCTATCCCGTAGGTCCAGACAGGTTTGATTATCGTTTTGGATAGGATTATTTTGTTTTCAAGAGATAGCTGTGATTTTTTGTCAATTAACCAATTCATATTTCTGGTTTTGAGCTCTAGTTGTCTTCTCTTAGCTTTTATATGCGTTCTCCACATTAGTATAAGTTACATAGGTATAAAACTGCTATTAGCACAAACTAGTACCAGAAACTTGTCAAAATTACATCAGCTTTCCAGACAAAAATGTGTAGTCCCAATCCTACTTTCATCACACATAAAACAACTTCAAACAGAATTTGTAGTTCCATTTATAATCTTCCATCATACCAAATTTCCCACATCAAACCACACTGTCTCTAATTTTTCACTTTTGACAAACAATACAATACAAACATATTTCAAAGATCTATCGCCATACAAAATACTATGCCTCATGAATGAATAGTAATTTAATTTCTTTCACATCAGAACATTGCTTTGGTTAAAATGATAAAATATTTAACACCAGTATGACTTTAAACTCGGTTTAGAAAACCAAAATTAATGGCTGTGGGGATTTGTTGCGCCGACCACGTGACACCCTCTATCCGCTAAAGTTGGCACTAACTTCGCTGACAAGTGGTGGTCGCTCGGTCGGTATAGTTTGCTTGCCGACTAAAACCACAGAGTTTGTTTTTAGTTTATGACTTCAAAAAGCATGACCAACTTTCATGAAAAACAGCCATAAGACCAAAATCAATTAACACACTCAAAAAGCAATGCTGTTTTACTTTTCAAAATTTAGCTTCTAACCTCCTCACAGCAGTGACCAACAGTAGTCCTCCACGCTGAAGTTTCCAGTCAAATTTTGCAGTCTTATTATGCAGATATATTAAAACAAAGAGAAGTGCAACACTGTCACCCTCAGTGGAGACACATACCTTGAAAATCCTGATGAGTGGGATAGTTCATACTGCAGGCCATATGATTCAGCAGAGCTAGTAAGCCAGTTGGAAGGCGGCAAGTTTAAGTCTGTATTGCACTGAAGGAGGGCAAAGTTTGCATAAGACTGTACTGATGAATACTTGACAACTGCTGTTGATTTAACAGGCTTCCGAGGTGAATCAGGGGATGGGCACATCCTCCAATTCTCTGTTCCCCTCATATCATTTTGCACCTCTCTTGTACCCTGGATTGACACAAGATGAAATTTGCAGTGGTACTGATTAAATGCATAGTTGTGTATATATTTAATGTAAAAGTTAACAATGAAGAATTCTAGCCACCTCCTGGAAATGTTTTGAAGTCTTTCTAATGATTTATAATTATCTCTGTCAAATAAATATGCAGTTCCACAGTTTGACAAAGGGAGAGCTTTAATGAATTTTGCTATCCAAAATAAGCTGGTAATTAAGAGTTTGAACAACTCAGCAGAAGTTTTATCTTAGTCTGTCAGATATAAATTTCATTTGATTGGCATCTCATATTACACATTCCTTGAATATTGGCAATTACATTAAGATTTCAGAATTTTTACAGTATTTAATCTGTTGAATGTCTTTCAGTGCATGCAATAAAACTGCATATCAAGATGTCTAACATAAAAACCAAAGACTATGCATCTCATGTTTGAAATTTTGTCATCCTTTTCTCCAACTTGTTATTTTCTAACTCTATCATACACAGCGAGGGCACCTATACAGAGAAGAAAAGTTAAGATATTTTAAAAGATTTTTCTACTGGTGGTGGAGGGGGAAAGCAATCTGATTAATAAAAAACTTCCTACAGTAACTGATTTCTTGGACATTATCCATTGCCCAAACAATATCTTGGAGACAGACTCTTGTCTCTGTTAGGTACAATGCCTACTCAGTTGGGCCCAATCAACAGAGCTAGTCCATATCTCCTAACATTGTTTTAAATAAAAATAAGATGCTGGATATGTCTAAAAAGTTAAGCACTGTATTAATATACCATCTCCATGATCTAAATCTTAAAAAAAATTAACTTCCTTACTCTCTGACCTACTCACCTCCAACTAGTGCTGAGAGGTCAAGAAAATGTGGATCTATACACTCACTCCCCCATATGCCTTCATGGTGTAGTGCTTAATTAGTTAACTTTAGCTCTTTTTTTTCTCTGTGACCAGCCAAGTTCTGGGTCAGGGATGAAACCTCTTAACTTAAACACTAAGGATGTGACAACGTACTGCCCAGTCATGGCTTTCACACGCTTCGGAGAACATAACAGACATGTATGCAGTAACAGCAGAATTATGATTAGCTTACAGCAACTGTAGAAACTTTGACAAAACCCTGCTCCAGTACAACTGTCCATCATGAATCTTATGCGAAGTCACCCAGAATTGAACCTGAGGCTCCACATAGAGAAACCAGTACCTAACCACCTTAGCTATAGCATGCCCTATGTTAGACTAATACTTCATAAAAGCAGGTGTGACCCTGCTAGAACGCAGAATATGACTAAGTGTCGAAATATAAATCAACTTGTACTGTCATCTGATGTAACTATATATTTTAGTCTGCTAAACAAAAATAATAATTTTCACTCTCATGTTCAAGCAGAATTCTGCCATCTTCAGAGGTGTCTACACAAGTTTCAATGCGATTAAAATTATACATACAATATTATTTTTAACATGGGTAACCGACTCATAAAAATTACATAATTCTGCCAAAGAACTTTGGGTGTATAAAATTTCCCTGTTGAATAGATTGAAATGTATAGTTATATTGGTGGTCTTATTTGGTTAAGTCAGGAATGAAATATATGACGATAACAATGCAGTCTTTAAAAGCATACAATATCAAAATACCAGCTTGTGAGATCTGATGTCCTCACAGTGGTAAATGTAGTGATTACAATCCACTTTCTTCCAAAAGGTGGAAAGAGCAAGTTAGGCAGACACAGTGGTACTTCTACCAGACTACACTGCGTCACATCCCACAAGAGAGAAATCTTCAAACATCTACTCACGATCACAAAAGTGCTGGCAGTACAAACAAATGCAGGAATAACAGACCACATACCTCGTGTTTACATTGGCCTGACTGATCCCCATCCATCGCGATTCGTCCTTAAAAGGCCTACTCGAATTTTTACAAATGTACATTTCAGTTACTGCAACACACAACAGATATGGCAATTAAAATACAAAATACATAACAATGTATATGCAAACCATTCACATAATTAGAAATGAGGGATATTAACCTAGACAACTGTCTTCTCATAAATGTTCCAAATAATTACCGTGTAATAATAATAATATTTCTTCCACATCTTTTCTTCAGATATATCTCAGCACCTAACCCTGCAATATGCCTCACACCTTCCGACTGTATAGGGTCTAGGACTTAACCAACCTGCTTAACTGCTTAACGTGCTAAACTGTGAATGTCACGGAGTATGGCACTAAATACCACACTGTGAAAATTTAAAAATCAACGCGTCATGTTATGGAAGAACATGCATCACGCATGGGTAGAAAAAGAATGAATTCTTGTGGGACAGCCTAAAGGAAATAGATTAGTACGAACAACTACATGTAAGTGGGAGGATAATATTAAAATGGCTGGGGTGGTATAGACCGTATAGACTGGCTTCATCCGGCTCAGGATAGAAACCAACGCAAGGTTTTTGAGCGCATGGAAGCGATCCTTTGGCTTACATAAAATTTTGGGAAATACTGGAGAAGCTGAGCGGCTGCAGCACCTCCCAAGCTCCATGGAATCATGTCATGGAGTTAGTTGGGTACATAGATCATGTTGGATAGCATGGTCACATAGTCCTGTCATCTCAAGGCGAGTTCCGAAGAGAGTCGAATTCGTTATCCGACTTCGAGGGCTTGTTTGAAATAGTAGCATGCTCAAGGATGTACAACAGATTTCCTGCGAAATAACCGCAAAAATTTTCAGAGAATTAACTGATTTTACAGAAATACGAACATCAAGAATTCGAATAACGCATTTCAAATAACAGATCTGCAGGCTGTATTTTAAATTTCATTACATAAAACAACATAATAAATGATACAAACTCCGTCCCAAGTGCAAACAATATATATTATATGTCTTTGATCTTGTTCTCTTCCACACTACATGTTTCGGCCTCTATCGGCCATCATCAGGTGTATACTCTTAACGTTGCTGCCACACTGAACCCAGTCTAAAATTTAACATTTAAAACACAATGTTATTTTCTTCGTATTATCAACATCTACCTCGTTGATATGTGTCTGGTATGTAGATTATATTGCACACGTCAAATTTGAATTTCCTGCAGTAGCACTATAAAATCTTTAGTTATGATTTTAAAATCCTTTAAAATTTTCTCCAAATTTTAAATTTAAATTTTAAAATTGTTAGGGTTACTCGCCCTATGTCTAAAGTGCTGGAGCGGCTAGTTTTTGTTTCCACACTGTACAGGTGTTATTCTGTGGAGTCTTCCTGTGTGCGTGCCGCTGCTTGTCTTTACTACGTGTGCAAATTTCNCGTATTATCAACATCTACCTCGTTGATATGTGTCTGGTATGTAGATTATATTGCACACGTCAAATTTGAATTTCCTGCAGTAGCACTATAAAATCTTTAGTTATGATTTTAAAATCCTTTAAAATTTTCTCCAAATTTTAAATTTAAATTTTAAAATTGTTAGGGTTACTCGCCCTATGTCTAAAGTGCTGGAGCGGCTAGTTTTTGTTTCCACACTGTACAGGTGTTATTCTGTGGAGTCTTCCTGTGTGCGTGCCGCTGCTTGTCTTTACTACGTGTGCAAATTTCACGTGTGCAATATAATCTACATACCAGACACATATCAACGAGGTAGATGTTGATAATACGAAGAAAATAACAATGTGTTTTAAATGTTAAATTTTAGACTGGGTTCAGTGTGGCAGCAACGTTAAGAGTATACACCTGATGATGGCCGATAGAGGCCGAAACATGTAGTGTGGAAGAGAACAAGATCAAAGACATATAATATATATTGTTTGCACTTGGGACAGAGTTTGTATCATTTATCGTGTAGAGTGCAACAGGATGCTTAAATATAATATTATAAAACAACATACAGAGAAATGGAACAAAATGTTGCAATTCATGACACAGGCCAAAGATTGAACTTCATGTTCAATTCTACAGAATGAATGTTTTAAGGAAAGGTGTAATGAGTATGGGAATTAACGCATACAGTAAATTACCAAATGAATTAAGAAATTGGAAACAATTAGGCAATTGAAAAAGAGATAAAATCCTACCAATTACAACACACGTTTCACTCTATGAATATATGTCACGCTAATTAGCAGAATACTACATATGAGTTGATATTTTATTATGAACTCTATCTGCATAGAGTGGAAGTATAAAGGAACTTATTTGAAAAACTGACGTTACTTTTAAATATGCACATAAGACGTATCCTTTTTCGATAGTTTTACCACAAAGGATTAATAAAACTGAATTAGAATTTGAAAATAAAAGTTCTGCTTCCGATGAACAGTGGCATCCTACCGAAACAGCATATTACACTGCCTTCAACAAAACAAGTAACAAATTAATTATATGGAGTTGAGCCCTTCTTGGGAAACCGCCAGTAGCTCAGTTACTCAAAAATTTCCCCACATTTTACGGGACCCATGTTCATAAGATGCCTTCATTGGTTCTTATTCGGAGCCAGGTCAATCCAATCCATACTACCTCATCCTATCTAAGATATATTTTAATATCATTCTCCTACTTACGTCTAGGTCTTCCTAGTGATCGCTTTCCTTCTGGCTTTCCAAACAAAATCGTGTAAGCATTTTTCTTCTTCCCCATGCGTGCTACATGCCCTGTCCGTTTCACCCTCTTTGACTTGGCTTGATGATCCTAATTATACTGGATGAAAAGTACAAGTTTTGAAACTTCTCGTTCCGCATTTTTCTCCAACTCCTACCACATAATCTTTCTTCTGTCCAAATATTCTCCTCTGCACCCTGTTTTCAGATACCTCCAGCCCATGTCCCTCCTTTGATAACAGATATCAACTTTCACACTCATACAAAACCACAGGCAAAATTATAATTCTGTATATTCTAATCTTACATTTTCATACAGCAAACAAGAAAACAAAATGTTCTGGACTGCACTGTATCAGGCATTGCTTGAGTTCAGTCCCTCCTTAATTTCTTCCTGAATCAAAGTGTAATTTGCTACCATCATTCCCACATATCTGAATTGTGCTATGTTTTCGAAGGATCCGTTGCATATCTTTATGTTATAATTTTCCATGCATTCTGGCAGGGATAGCGTAGCCGATACAGCGACTGTCTACGGGCTGGACGACCAAGGGGTCGGAGTTCGAGTCTCGGTGGGGGCAAGACCGGCTCTGAGGTCCACCCAACCTCCTATCCAATGGGTAGCGGGGGCTCTTTTCCCGGGGGTAAAGCAGCAGGGGCGTGAAGCTGATCACTCACCTCCAGCTAATGCCGAGGTCACGAAAATATGGATTTATACATCCACTTCCCCCACACGCCTTTATGGTGTAGTGCTTAATTAGTTAATCACAGAGATAACTTTTTTTATTCTTGCAAGTAACAGATGATAACTATGATAAAATGTAACCAGAAGTATCATGTGGCAGTAATTTGCTCCATACAAAATTTTACATGCTAACTTGATCATCGGAGACTCGTCTGTGAGAAGACAAATTTTGAATGTGAAGTATGATACGAAAACCTTCATATTTTTGTCCTTAGCTTCTTGCAGCCTGTATCTAACGTGCACGAGGGAAAGTCAGTAAATAGGTCATAAAGGGATATAAAACATAAAACATGTGATATTCGAACCTGGCAAAAACATTATTTCTCGATATATCCTCCATCAACTTGTCCCATCGCCTTACTGGTGCGTCGAAAAACGCAGCATAGAAGTTCCTGACTGTTGTCTCGGCCACTTCCCCACCTCCGTTTCAACCTCTTCGTCATCAGAGAAACGTCTGGGGCCAAGAACGAGATGTAAGGCGGATGTTCAAGAAGTTCTCACTGTAGTTCTTGAATTCTCTCCTGGGTTACTCGGGCTGTATGGTGCCTGGCATTTTCACGATGAAGCAGTACCCCTGTTACCAATTGGCCTGGATCTGTTCTGCAAATTGCAACCCGAAGCTTCAACAGAACTTCACAGTACGATGCAGAATTCACATTTTCACCACGCTTTTGAAAACGGGCTAACAGTACTCCCTGAGTATCCTAGAACACAGTAAGCATAACCTTTCCAGCTGATGGCGTTTTGGTTGAACGAGGAGGTGAACAGGGGTGTTCCCATTGCACTGAAGATAGCTTTGATTCGGGTTGGTAGTGATGCACCCATGATTCGTCCCCAGCAACAATCCTGTTAAGCATATCTTTCTTTCATACGCATACCGTAAGAGATGCTGCAAGGACAGACTCATTCGATTAATCTTTTTCTCGATCCTTCAGTTCTCTGGGCACCCACCTCGCGTATATTTTCCGAAGTTCAAATGATCATGTATTATGCTGCATGCTACACCAAGGGGCACCATAGAGCAGTTGCTACATTAACGTTATCCTCTTGTCAGCTCGAACCAACTCTTTCACCCGCTGCATAGTTGCTTCTGTCGCAATCTCAACAGGGCGACCTTCATCTGCGACTTTCGAACGTCCTTGAGGGAATTTCTTGACCCATTTGTCAATCGTTTTACACAACAAAAACTTCCCACTCCAAACAGGAAACATTTCTTTATGGATATCCTTTGCGTTGGTCCCTTTGCCCACAAATAAAAAGCACAAGAAAACGCTGCTCTTTGGTAGTATACTCCTCAAGGACCGGTCTGCTACCTAGACTGTCATGAAGCAGGTCTGTGTTGTTGTCTAATGATAATGCACAGAAAAACTGTTACCTCAGTTACAGCTGTTTTACTTCAATTTTTGGCCTATTTACTGACCTTCCCTCATACCTTCACCTTTTGGGGTTTAACTGCTTAATTAATTAAGCACCACGATATGAAGACGTATGAATGAGTGGAGGTATAGCTCCATCAATCTTAACATGGGCGTTAGATGTAGGCAATTTGTCAGTTTCACACTCTACCGCTTTACCCCCAGGGAAAAAGCCACCATATCAATTGGACAGGTAGCTAGATGAGCAATGGGGCCAAGCTGGACACCAGGGAGAAGAGAAAAATATCTTGCTTTGATGGAAATTGAACCGTACTTCCCTGGCGGTCCAACCCATTGCTCGTGGCTATACCGACTGAGCTATCCTAGTACCCAAATGACCAGGAGATACATCACTTCAAATTACAGAACTCACTCACTCACTCATGGACTCATGGAGCTGAGTCCTTCTTGAGAAGCCGCCAATTGTGCAGTTACTCAAGAACTTTCCAGAATTTTATGGAACCCGAAGGTTCATTACCGTGTTCACAAGAGTCCTCCACTGGTCCCTTTCCTGAGCTAGATAAATCCAATCCAATCCATACCATCCCATATCTCCAAGATCCATTTTAATATTATCCACCCACCCACGTATTGGTCTTTCAAGTGGTCTCTTTTGATCTGGCTTTCCCATTAATATCCTATATGTATTCCTCTTCTCCTCTTTGTGCTACATGGCCTGCCCATCTAATCCTCCTCGACTTAGTAACGTACACACTGAACGGCTTTTAAAATTATTTTAATAATTAATAGTAACTTAATTACATACAGTTATCATTA
Organism: Cryptotermes secundus; assembly: GCF_002891405.2. Taxonomy (NCBI): domain Eukaryota; kingdom Metazoa; phylum Arthropoda; class Insecta; order Blattodea; family Kalotermitidae; genus Cryptotermes; species Cryptotermes secundus. The sequence goes on along the minus strand of NW_019731275.1, from coordinate 228,622 downwards.
AATCTTGTTTATTGATTAAATGCAAAGATTAATGAAATATAAACTATAAAAGTTTATTTGTCTTTTTGTTCCAGCTTTGCGCTGATTTTTGTTCAGACTTGATGTTTTTTCTCATAATGTCTAGTTTTGTCAGCCTGATCGTACGCAGCTGGATGTACATTACTTACGGGATCACATGATCTGCTACTGCATGACGTAGCGTTGACAATTCTGCGTCCATACCGAACAACACTACAACGAAGTACGCGGGGAAATCCCATTCTACTAAAGCGTATGATCGTTGATGTACAGAATCGTCGAAGATACCGCAGTCAGAGCGTTTGTTAGTATATTTGTTTGCTGGTGGCTTATCTCTGTATGGTATCTATACTGTGACGCATAACGCGGAGGAAGAGTTGACTTGATAACACGACTTGAACATTTCCTTTGTTGTGAGACGGTTAGTAACGTTAGTAACGAGCTAGGTTGAGGTGCGTGAGAGAGACGCGTGTTGTGGATTGCGTAGGTGCAAACGCTTGCATGATTACTACAGTTTAATGCTGCTTGTACATGCTTTGTTCATATCGATCACGGCATTGAATGTCAATAAGTACTCTGTGATACACTGACTCTGATAACAGTTAGGGGACATAACTGAGCCAGAAATGAAGAGATGGGCACAAAGTAAAAATGTGGAACAGCTGCATTAATTAGGAAGATCTGTGCAGTGAACAGGTGTTGGTGTGTATATTGTTGTTAGCCTTTCATGCTATAGTGTTGCACTTGGTGCGTTGTTTGCAAGAAATAGGGATACATTAAATTTATGCATAAAGAAGTGGTGTTAATGTCGGTAAATGGGGACCTTATTAAGGCATACAACTCTCACTTAAAGACATTTTTTCGATGTTGAATATTTGATAGAATACAAGTACAAACAATTTATGACTTAGTGCATTGTACTGTATGTAAAACACTATTTTCTGTCATCACTTAACACTAAGGTGAATGAGATATAAAGTAAAAAAAGATACATGTAAATTTCCATTGTTCTGCCTGTACCTCTATGAAATACGTCAAGCTTTATTCAGAGTCACTGGGGTTTTGGCCTTTGTCCATCATCCCTTTCTAGAATACCGGA
>NW_019731275.1:218880-227401 GCF_002891405.2 Cryptotermes secundus | reverse complement strand
TGTGAGACTTGGCCTCCTCTACAACCAGTTTCCACTGATGTCTATTCCTCATCTTTTCTATCCATCCTTTCACCTTCATCTTCTTCAGGTCGTTCTCAACGTCCTCTGGCCAGCTCATCCTGGATCATCTTTTTCTTCTTTTGGAATATGGGCTTCCTTTTAACACGTTCTTTTTTCACAACCAGTATTAAAATTTACTTAACTAAGTAGCAAGGTTTTGAAGATACAAAATTTGTGGGCTATTAGACAGATTGAGAGAGAGGGGGGAATTGAGTGGCTGCCTGAGGCAACACATGTAACAAACTGGTTAAGGGTAAATTAATTTCTGCTGCACTTCTGTCCATATTATGATCATTAATTTATACTTATGTGAACATTATGCAGCTGTGTGAATTAAACAGAAGGGCAGCACTGGTGTTGTCTAATTCTGTAATCTTAAACCCACAGTAACATCACCTAACACTCTGCAGTCTGCTAATGGAGGGGTTGAAAGAAAATTAAAATAATTCCTAGAGCAAACTATTCATGGAGTTTTAGGTATTTGCCCTTCTGGCATAAATTGAACAATGTATTTATCGGTTCAGTATTTATTATTTTTAATTTATTTAATGGGGGAAGGGATTTAAATTAATTGCTCAGTTGTGATTATATTTATTCAGTGCAGATAAGGAATGGTGCAAAGCTATAAGTTTTGCAGCCCCTATGGAACAGCATTTGTCTAGAAGTTGCATTTTCTTTTGTGTTCTTTAAAATTGTTGACTTCTCTGGCCTGAAACAAAAGGGATTTTTTTAATATAAAACTAATGAAAAATTATTTAAAAACGTCCCTATTGCAAGAGAGGTTGTCAGGTATACAGACACTCTCAGTTGACCGTAAACTATACAAATGAAGCTTAGCATGAAACCCAAGTTTGAAAGACTGAAGCTAGGACAGTTAGTTTCACCTAAACTGAGTGGAACCCAGAATTTTGTGTTTATTAATTGTGGTTTAGGCGTTGAGAATTTTAACCTGTTTTTAATTTAGGTAGGGGAATGACAGTCTTTCTCCTTGCCTGGGATGACAGATTTACATGGACCATGGCTATTCCTGATTTTATTTGTTCATTTCAGCTATTTTGATAATTAAAGAATCTTGTAGAGCAGTTATTCTCAAAGCCCTTGCTGCCACAGTATTGTTGTTATGAATCACTTATGTATTAAATTTACATATGAAAGAAAGGTCTTAATATTATTTTTTAGAAAAGAAATTAAAATATCATGTATAAGTTTTCAGAAACTGATTACCTGAATCGTAAATAAATTCATATCACCAGCTAATAAGAGTTTTCTTACTTGGCAGATGTTAGATAAAAGTTAGGTGTGCAGGGGTACAGTACAGCAGTTATCAGTAGATTATACCTAAGCACTAACCTGTCATTCTTGTTAGCAGAGAAGTATTGTATATAATTTTAATAGAATTTTGAATAGCAAAGATTATAAGATCTAAAAGTTTGTGTCAGTGGTATGTTAATATGATTATTGTGTTTCTGGACATAATCCATCCTGTTGCAAATGAAAACATGATGATGGATAGTGTCCAGAAACATAATAATTGTATATCTGTCTTACACATATGAAATTTACATTTATTAGAAGGTGAGGATGAACTTTGCTTTTTTAATGTTCCTGTAGAATCAAGAGAACTGGAAATAGAATGAAAAAAAAATCATGTATCTCATATGCCAATTGGTCATACAAATCTAAATACTACAAAATAACAACAGATAAATTTGTGTGTAAGGTATGAAGAAACTGGTGTAGATATAAAGATACAAAAGACAATATACATGCACAGACAAGCACTCCTGCCAGAGCATCGTGGTAACCACATAGCAATGGCATTGTTTCTTGGTACCAGCTTCACAGTAATTTGAATGATTCTCTGTTTCAAGACTAGGATTTCAACGTCAGCAGGCTTCAAATGTCGGAAAGCGCGTTGGATTTAGTAAGATGTGGTATTTGTATGGAGCGCTTCAACCAAGAAGACCGTAAACCAAAGTTCCTTCAATGTTACCACACTTACTGCTGTAAATGCCTCACCAAGATTCAGGAAGAGGTAACAATACTTTATGCAGTTTACTTCAATACAAATTCGTTGTTTTATGACAGAAAGGGTATGTACCTCTGAAGTTAATTACTGAGCATCAGTTTGTTTACTTAACATTACTTTTTTAATTTTATAATTAATTAATTTTAATACTAACTTCTTTAATGCTAGTGGGGTGGGACTAAGTCTCTTGTACTGCGGCCACTTCTGGCCTATTGTACCAGCCCCAGATGATAGGTGAGGGTGATTGTGGAGCAATTGGTGGAAGGAAGGTTGGCAGGCGAAACCGAAGTACTCGGAGAAAACCTGCCCCAGCGCCACTTTGTTCACCACAAATTCCACTTGACCAGACCCAGGATCGAACCTGGGCTGCTGCGGTGGGAAGCCAGCGACTAACCACTTGAGCTATGGCGTGGCCTCAATTTTAATACTATCTTCCTAATGTAATGTAATGTATGTAAGGGGTGGGCCATAAAAACCGGCCCCCGCACTGCGACCTTCAGTGATTATTGTGCTTCCCCTTGGATTAGCCCTTTATTAATCCTACACTTTTAAGTGTAAAGTGTAGGACCCTGCTTATGGGGACGTCATAAAAGTCACTTTGTTCCATAAAAAAACTGACCCAAGTGACGAAATCTTAAATAAGCTACGGCCTCAGTCACACAGGATANCCACAAATTCCACTTGACCAGACCCAGGATCGAACCCGGGCTGCTGCGGCTGGAAACCATCGAATAACCGCTTGAGCTATGGTGCNTCACAAGTTGGGTTATCTGTCAGTCCCATTTTGAGAAGGTGCCCTTTTAGGTGGCAGTGTCCAGTAAGTAATCCTACCACCCATCTCTGTTTAATCTCAACAGATTCTTCGTTATTCTGGCCAATTGTCCTGATATAAAACCCTTTGCCTGTTTGAGTCCAGTTATGGATTCCCAGTATTTTTTATGATTTCTATCAGTCCAGTCCCTGATCGCTTTTTTGGAAACTCCAGTTGAGATGCCGCAAGCTGGTTCAGGTCCTGTGAACGGCTGTTCAGATCCTGTTCTTGCCAATTGATCTGCAGTTTCATTCCCTGTGTTTAGAACATAAATAAAATGACAAGAAAATCAACCCTTAAAATTAGGACAATGTGAACCTGAAGTTCATACATAAGGAATGAAGGTATGGATTCATATGCAGCTTAAAACTGAAATGCCCAGTCTGTAAGAAAATGTCATAACAGCTGTACAAGATGATGAAGATTGCAGGAAATTTAAGGATGTGTTTTGGAAAGATTCTCCTCACAAAATACTGTGACTGGTGGGTCATGAGCTGTTAATCCTGAGAAAAATGATGTTCAGAAACAAAAATGTAAAGGATATTCAAAGTGATTTTACAAATATGTATGTATATTTCATAGATTGCTTCTTCTGACACGCATATGTGTGCCCCAGCTGTGAATTAATACTGTTTTCACACTGAAAACTGCAAGAAAAGGCACTGGTTTCACTACTCAGTGCTTCTTTGTTAATTATAAAAACTGAATGTTTCTGCCACCCATTTATAACACTAAAAATAATTATTATTTTGACATTGTCCACCATCTTTGAGTCCATGGATCAGGACTAGCTCTTCCTAACAGGTCCAACTGAATTGGAAAACTTAGGCCCCCTATGCCTGCTTACAGAAACAGAATCAGTCTCCACTTCGCCATATCTGAAAAAGAAGCAAATGGTTTAACAACATTCAGAATAATAGTCATGTTTGTTATAAAATGACTGCTGTGATTTGTGATATCAAATAACAGAATGCTTTGTTGGCCTCTCAGAATCTATCAAAAAATGTAAAACAAGATCTATAAGTGAAGAATATGTTATATATTTAACATGTGTCACTAACAATTCATAGAATTTCTATTCACGTGAGAACTGTGATACACTGTATGCCAAGGTTATTTGGCTGTTTTCTGTATGTTACGCTACATGTACTTAAGCAGAAGCTCAGACAGAACCACAAGATTTTCAGTTTACAAACCTTATCTGTTTCGTTTCTATGTGTACATATTAATAATAACTGGTTTTTGCAGGCCCGCACATTTTGCTGTGCCACCTGTCTATAATGATACTCTAATAGACCTGTGAACCATGCTATACAGCCCTAGAAATCTCGGAGGTTTCCAAGAATTTGACTTCTCTTATCTCATGACACATGGTGCCTCTGTTCAGTCACACTAGTTGCGACTTGAAGTGTAGTTTTCTGTTTCTTATTTATCTTCCTATCTATCTCTAAGTTTCCTAGTGGTCCGTTTTCTTCAAGATTCTCAAAGAAAGACGTTATGTGCAGCAAATATAGTTTATCCCATTCATGCTACATGACCTGCCAATCCCATACACATTGCCATCATCATCCTAATAACATCTGGTAAGAAGTACAGTTTATGAATATCTGCATTATGACTTTTCTGTAGCTGTCTTGTATTTCATCCCTCTTAGGTCTAAATATTCTCCTCAGTACCCTGTTCTTGAACATCTTCAGTTTGTACTCCTCCCTTACTGTGAGGGACCAAGTTTTATACCCATAAACAACTACAGGCAAAATTATAGTTTTGTTTATTTTAATCATCATGTTTTTAGAAGGCAGCTGAATTGAATGGTAGCAACCATTCTCAAAATTTAATTTGCTGTTCATTTTTTTGTTAATGCAATTTTTGTGCAAGAAAATACTATGAAACAGCTCATAGAATGCAACAAAAACCAGTGTTGCATGAGGTTTAGCAGGGATTGTGTGTGAGCAAGGCTGTAAACACATGCATGGTTAGCGTGTTTTATTGTATTATGTCGTACTTGTAGTGAAAGTTCATTAGTCCAAATGAAGAAGGGAGTGACTACTTACCAAGAGTCACCCACAGAATTTCCAGATGCATTTCTTCTGTCCCCCCTCTGACTCACAGATATCCTTGTTATGAAATTTCCTGAGCTGCCCACTTACTCAGTCTCAAAGGTATTTTCCTAAGCATATTATTTTCAAACATGTTAAAATTTTCTTGTTCCCTCAGTGTAAGAGACATTGTGTCATAGCAGTACAAAACAGATGGTAAACTTGACATTTTGAGACATACACATTAACTCCCCACTTATTATTTATATAATGTAATGATAACAGGAAAACATACAACATCATTTTCCATGCTCTGAGAAAGACATGTATAACCATCCAAACCAATGATAGAACAGAAGATTTAATATACTGGAATCAGAGCTCTTTAAGTTCACAGGAACTGAAACATTTATTTCCATCGGGTGCACATATTTTTTTAAATGTGTCCTTACTGTACTACATATTATATTGGCCTTGATGTTCATTTATTGCAGATAGAAATTTTTGGTTCCAAATTAATCACTACGTGGCATTAGGAATTATTCTTCATTGCTCTTTGTTAAATATTTGCCACTTTGTAAAATGATTAATATAAAATTTGTAGAATATATTGATGAGCCAAGATAGTGCAATCAGTATAGTGACTGGCTACGGGGTGGACGACAGAGGGATTGGAGTTTGGGTCCTGTTGGGGGCAAGAATTTTCTCTTCTCAGTGTCGTCCAGGCCGGCTCTGATGCCCGCCCAACCTCCTATCCAATGGGTACCATGGGCTCTTTCCTCTGGGGTAAAGCGGCTAGGGTGAAACTGATTACTCACCTCCAACTAATGCCAAGGTAAGAAAAAGTGGGTCTGTACATCCACTCCCCCATAGATCTCCATGGCTTAGTGTTTAATTGGTTAGGCACAGGGATAAACTGACCAGAATATAATGAGATCGATATATGATATCATGTACAGATTTTTTTGTATAATGAGTTTTTTTCAGGAAATTGATAAAGGTTAATATATATGTCATGTAAAATAGGGTATACCATGTCAGACTGATAGGAGTCAGGATTAAATTTGGTTGACAACTTTTATAGTACTAAATACTATCAGAGCCTCTATAGTAGTTTCACAAATGAAACATGTTAATAACAAACTGGCATAGCCTAGCCTGTGTGTGTTCATTTCACATACTCTGTGTAAAGAGTAAATAAAAATGGATTTTGAAGAATTAAGTTGTGATAGTGTGACTGGGACTGTACTGACTGACAGGATTGTATTCAGTACTAGGCATGGATGTTGGGTTCTATTAGCCAAGACACTTAGTTAGTTGGTTTTATGAATTCACTATTCAAATTCAGGCTATGATGAAGCTGCTGTAAGATAGTGAAGGTGTTCAGGTGGCATGGAGGTAATATGCAGCACATTCTAGACCTTATCACCTTGTGGAAGTGAATGGATAGCTTCTGGCTGCTTTATCTCCAGGAAAAGTGCCTCTCAGTGACCTTAGATAAGAGGATAAGTGGTCCCCAGAACCATTCTGGACTTGATACTGAAGAGAAGAATCCTTATCCTTGCTGGGAATATAGTGCCAATTGTTATCCCCTCAGTGAGTCAGTTACTCAGATATTCTTACCTCTGTGGGCCTTTGATACTGACTACATATTCATTGTGATTAGAGGAAGATTGTAAATGGTGGTGGAGTGGAGTTCCTGTGCCCGAGCTGTCAGAAGTTGACCAGAGTTGGCAAAAAGGGTGTGTCAGTTCTCCAGGACAACTTCTATGTCTTACCTCTGAGTACTGCAGTTACGGCTGAATGTGATGAAATTTACCGGTCTGATGAGGAGGAGGACATCAACACAACCGTCAGAACAGATGGAACGAAGCGCAGGTTAGTTTCAGTGGATTTAACATGGCAGATCTGAGAGATATCATTTGAAATTGTCAAATTTCAGAGAAGGTTAAAGTTGTCCCTCTGTGGATTTTAGGTACAGCAAAGATGAATTATGTTTGTATAGGTAGCAGGAAGTGAAATGTGCTCATTTCCAGATCCACCTTTACAAATTTTATCATTCTGTATCCTAATAAGAACTTGGGAGATAGAACCTCACACATGAGATTATGTTTCTTTAAGAGTGCAGTTGGACAGAAGTCCTTTTAATTTTACAATAGATATCAAACACCAAAATATGTTCTATCAGATAAGATTTATATCTTGTGTATCTTATCTGTCTGGAAAGTAATAGATTACTGACACAGTAATGACCCATATGCTGATAAAGAACAGTACTCTTCAGAGTGGCACATCTGATGACGTGTTTCTTTGTGTACTGAACAGTACTTACAATCTTAAGGGAAATTAAAGGATGAATGATAGCATGACATTCATGATATATCAGCAAGTGAAATTACCCACAAGAGGACTAAATGACTTAACAGGTAACATGTAGGTTGTTTTCAAGAGGAGTATCTGGATGAAATCCTGGCTGAGTATTATTTATCCTGTGTAAGGCTTCTTATGGGTGCTGTGGTTATTTCTGGATGAACACAAAGATAATACCGGCAAACTGAAACTGACAATTGCCTTCTGTCATATCTCTGTGTTCTTACTATTAATGATTGTTTTCCTGGCTATGTAACAATATGTCCTTGTGGAATGCCACTTTTTATTTAAATTTAAGAATTTAACCCTTTGATTCCTTAATTGAGTGAATTCAAGAAAGAGCCTGTACCTTCATAAGTATTTGGTCTAGAAATATGAATTAAAAACGTTATAACAGAAATAAGTTATGCAGCATATATATGAAAATCAGAATTTCTTCATGCATAGTGCATTTAATAAAATAAGTGATCATTTCAGAATACGAGNATATGAATTAAAAACGTTATAACAGAAATAAGTTATGCAGCATATATATGAAAATCAGAATTTCTTCATGCATAGTGCATTTAATAAAATAAGTGATAATTTCAGAATATAGAAATGTTTTGCCAATTTTGTCAGTATAAGATATTCTGTAGTCAAATAAGTGTGGGGAGGGGGCAGTTTAAATATATATGTATGGTTTGTGGTATACTGTTATACCTTTTTGGTAAGTAACTTGCTGACTAATAGCACTGACTCTAGTCCCTTCATTGTAAAATATTGGTTTGTCACACTCTGCATGTTCAGTTCATTGTGTTTACTCATTCATTTAAATTTGCTTTAAAAAGATTTCTACTACAAAATTCATTTTACTCACTGGAGAAATATTTTAACTACGTGTACAATACTGATTAAAGATCCTGGTTCATTACATGCTTAATAAATGGCCATATATTTTATACTTTATTATTGCAGTGTTGTTTGTTGATAGTTTGACGGATGCTTGAAGTCCCACACCTTGCATAGCGGTTTAATGACCATATCAGGAATTGTCTTGACAATATGTATAATATTTAAGAACTCTAAATTTGAAAACTTTAAAAATGACATAAATATTGTATTTGAAGTCTTAAACAGATGGTTCGAAGCCTATTTACTCTCATTAAATTTTGATAAAACCCATTACATATCATTCACAACTAAAAACAACCACCAAATTGATCTGGACAT